>NC_135340.1:49837737-49997737 GCF_023851605.1 Tamandua tetradactyla
ACCTCCAGGGCTTTGGGTTGTCCTGGTTTCTCCTCAAGGCAGTGACTATCAGCCAGCCCCACTGGCATCCTCTGCATGTCGGTGAAAGGCCTGGAGGATTATTGGGTCTGAATATCTGTCTCTAACCTTATCCAAAGGCCTAGACCTTTCTCAGGGGAGGCCCAAGATGGTGTGATAAACCTAGAACCCCTACTTCATGGCAGCATCTAAGGTGCCAAAATAAACTCCTTGAGGGCCAGGGTAATATCTTCAGTCACCCACCAGATGCGCATTGAGCAGTCAGCACCAGAAATACAGCACTGAACAAAAGAGAGGTGAGCCCTGTCCTAAGGGAGCATATGTTATCAAGAGAAACACAGACGTAAATGAATAATTTTTTTAAGTAACTGAATAAATACATCTTTTCACATCATGATAAAGTGATCAGGGAAAGCCATTCTGACCAACTGTAATAAATTAAATCTCTAAAATTTCAGCGCGTGCTTGAGCTGAATTGCCTTCCACCAAATTGAATTGGATCCCTCTTGCTTCAAAGTTAGACCATGACTTTGAAAATATCCTTAAAGTGTATTGCCATTTTGTACACAGCTCTATTTAGTCCATGTGCGATTTCTAGTATTGAGTATTTTGGCTTAGGACATCTCTGTGGCATGAAGTTTTTCTAGTGTGTGATTATTGACCTGAAGGCTGTCATGTCTAGTTTCCTACACCCTAAAAGCACCCATACGATCATTGTTTCCCGCTACTTTTGTATACCTAGGTTCGCCAGCAAGCAGAAAGGGTAGCTGAGTGGTTGTGTTCTCGTATTGCCTGCATACTTCAGGGGATATGTGTGACTAGATTATGATAAGTGGATCTTAATGACAACTCAGCCAACACATACGTGCAATTTAAACATCAGAAGTTTCCCAAGCATTTGTAAAAGCTTTGATTTGCTTTCACCACCAAAATATTTACTTTAAGTTAAACGTCATTTATCAGCTCACGGCTAGGACACTATACAAGATAAGTAAGTTGTTATTGTTTCCCATTGAACACCTACTCTGTGACAAGTGCTAAACTTAGAAAGACATGCTTCTGAGGGAAATGAGATTATGTGTATCTTCTTTTAAATTTGCTTAACAGTTTGTTCAACTTTTGTACGCATTAAAATCTGAGTAATCTAATTCTGGCCTCATTGTTACATTAAATGGTCATTACTTTCTCAAAATATGCTTAGCCCATTAGAGAGAGCTGTAAACTCCAGCAAGTTCGTGGAACTTTCAAAACAACTGTGCTCAGATTGCTCTCTCATCTGATTATTCTGTTGTTGATACAGATTATTTGTCTATCAGTAATTTTTATGAATATATCATTTTCTATATATCCTTACTATGTGAAATGTAGAATTGATTCATATGTGTTGAATTTATCCATTTTAAAGTATTATTTATTAAAAATTATTAAGTTATAGGACTCAGAAATGTTTACAGACATCCTGTTCATAATTGTGCCACAGTAGGATAGATCCTCCACAGAGTTTGAGATTCTTAAAATGCATCTTTTAGGTTGACTTTTAATGTACCTCTTAAATCTTTGTAATAAATGCGTATATAAATCCCAGGTATTCTTGTGCTTGGCTGCTAGCTATTAAAAGGACTAAAGATTATTCTGTGTGTATATATGTTTTGCTTTAGGAATAAAAAGCATTCTAGTGAAGTACGGTTTCCAAAATGCAGACTTAGAAAAGTTAAAATTGTTTTGTATTATAATTTGTTGCTGTTATATTAGAATTTCCTCTAAAATAATTCAAATCATTTTGTGGGTTTTCATCTACCTTTCTCACCCTACCCCAGATCACTCCACTGGGCAATTAGGACTAGAGATTATAGCCTTTGCATATTAAAAATATACCTGAAAAATATCCGTGAAGATTAAGAGAAAGATCATATGAGAGGAAGGGGGTGTAATTGAGAAATTAGGATTTAACAAATGGACTGTGACTACTGTCTCATTATATAGATATTTCTTTTTAGAGTCTAGTATTTTAGAACAGCCAGAAGTAAATACCTAAAGTTGTTGACTGTACTCCAGTAGCCTTGATCTTTGATAATGATTGTATGATTATATTGCAAAAAAAAAAAATTAGTTGCCTGCCTTTGTAGGTATGAATCTACTTCTGGATGTTTTGTTTTGTTCCACTGAGATATATATATATATATAATCTGTCAATACTACACTGTTTTAGTTAACCTACCTCTGTTCTAAGTCTTAAAACTGGGTAGATTGCAATACTAGTGGTCAATAAGAGGGATGGGGGAAGGGGTATGGGATATTGGGGATTTTTTTCTTTTAATTTCATTTTCTGAAGGAATGCAAATATACTAAAAATGATCATGATAATGAATACACAACTATATGATGATATTGTGAACCATTGATTATATGCTTTGGATGAATTGTATTGTATGTGAAGATATCTCAGTAAGAATACATAAACATTTTTTAAAATGTACGTGAAGATCAAGATCATATATTTTGAAATCTGCCTAAATATTTGGGTCTTAAAATAAGAAGCAGATACCCATCTATTTCATGGTCAGGATCCTACTAGACTTATCTTTAAATAGATCTTTAGCCATTCATTCATTTTATTCCAACACTCAGAAAATTTACTAATATCCAACCATGAACTAGGTACTATGTTATACCTGAGTTTCACCGAACTTTTTCCTCTCAAAGAGCTTAGTCTAATGGGGTATGTAGACCAGTAAACCAGCATTTATGGCAAGTAAACTAACAGTTACAGACAGCGTGAGAAGCGCTGGGATTGAGATGTGCATGGAGTAAGGAGAGTGGAAATTCAGGAGGCTAATTAGTACAGCTGGGAGTGTTCATGCATGGCTTAGAGCTGAACAGGGAAGGGTGTTGTGAGCAGAATGAACAGCATGTGTAGAGACATAGAAGATTCAAAGAGTGGAAGCTGCAAGAAGTTTTTAGTATGATTGGAGCAAAGGGAACAGGATCCAGATGAAGAAAAACCTTGTGTGATGGCATGGACTTTGCATCTTGTCTTGGGGGCACTTCAGAGAGATTTTCAAGCAGATTGCTGACATGAGTAGATTTGATATTTAGAAATATTTTTAAGCTGCAGTGTGGAAGACAAGTTAGATATGTGTTCTAGTTTGCTAGCTGCTAGAATTCAACACACCAGAGACAGATTGGCTTTCAATAAAAGGGGATTTATTCCATTAGTTCTTCTGAGGAAAGGCAGCTAACTTTCCACAGAGGTTCTTTCTTACCTGGAAAGGCACAGGGTGATCTCTGCTGGCCTTCTCTCCAGGCCTCTGGGTCCCAACAACTTTTGCTGGGGTGACTTCTTTCTGTATCTCCAAAGGCCTGGGCTGAGCTGCGAGTGCTGAGCTGAGGTATGCTGAGCTGCTTGGGTTTTGCTTCGTTGAGTCTCTCATTTAAGCACCAGCCAATTAAATCAAACATGATTCATTGCAGCAGGCATGCCTCCTAACAGTCTGCAGATGTAACCAGCAACAGATGAGGTTCACATTGGCTCGTGTCCACAGCAACAGAACTAGGCACCTTCACCTGGCCATGTTGACAACTGAATCTAACTACCACAATATGTTTGGTTTGTGGGATTTTTTTTGTTTTTGTTTTTGTTTTTGGAGTAGGAATATAGGAAAGACGGTAGGGGGGCAGGAGTGGGGAATACAACCAGGTAGGAGGTTATTGCTGTAGTTCAAATGTGAAATGGAAAAAGAGCAAAAGCAGTTCAGTAGAAATGGGGTAAAAAAAAAAAAAAGGGAGACATGTACAGCAATTAAGGACTTACCCTGTTCCGCTCTGTTCAGTTTGGGTTAGAAAGTAGGATATTTATAATAAGAGTAGTTAAGCCCAGAATATTAAGTACCATTGGAACCATTTGCCTAGAAAGTCTTTTTTAGTGTTCGGTACATTTGCACTGGTTACTTGAACTAAAGGGCTTCTGTTTTCTGCTGTCTTGTTTTCTTTCTCTTGATGCTTCATGTATGCCACAAATTTTTTTTAGAAACCAAGATTGTCCTCTGCATATCATCTCTGCATATGCCTGTCATATAGAAGTACTTGTATACATATATATTTACACGCATACACATCTGCACATACATTTTGTGGATAAAGGAAAACAAAGCATTGCTAAAAGTTGGAAATATTTTCTACTAGGAATCATTATGGAACGCATTCTTAAATTACAAAAACATTTTCAAATTGTTGGCCGTTTCTCGCAGTTAGTGCATTTTTTTTAACTGGTTCAACTAAAATGTGTTTTCTTGTCTTAAACAATGAGTGGCAATGTTTTGAAAATGTTTATTATATTATCTCTCCAAATAAAAGTTGATGGTTCCCATAACACTTGTGGCAAGCATTTCTGGGTGAGAAAAGAGTTTGCTTTTCAGGCCATTCCTAAATAAATTTATTTTTAAAGCTTTATGTTTAGTTTAAAAGGTTTACAAAGAAACAGGCAGCCATTGCATATTTGCTCAGGATCTTCATTCACTCTGAGATCTTTTTTATAAGAGAACTTTTCTCAAAGTTGTAAATTGGTTGTGTGTTTTCTTGAAAAGTTTAATGATATCAATCAATATTAAAATTATGCCAGGGAATTTTTTTTTAAATCACAGGTGTAGACTTTTTACAATTAGCCAAAACCTCACAAAGATATGACCTTATTGTACTACTGAGGAAATAGAGGCCCGATGAGATTAAGTCACTCAGCATTGGATTACCTGTAATCTGTCAATTCAGTAAATACTTAAAAACAGAAAGGAATTGATTTAACTTTTATCATAGGCATTGTTTTAATTTCACAGGTGTTTAGTATTATACAAGTGCTGCCTACCACCGTGACATAGAGAACTCTTTAAATACCAAGCACTTTTTTCATTGTCAGACGCCAGCTCCAGCCTTGTGCTGGCCTAACATAAGACCTGAGGATGTTTCATGCTGCATATTGTTCCATTATTGCTATGTTGTGACACATAATGCATTAAAAGCAGCTGATGACAAGAAAAATTTAACCAGAAAGGGGGGTAATCTGGAAATTATTTCGATCATATTTGCAACTGAAGAAGCAATATAGCTGAGGAGTAAAGGCATTGGTTTCAGAGGCCTAAGTATGATTACTATTTGGCCCCTCAATATAGGTGGGATTTGGGGCAATCCTCTTGAATATTCTGATCTTTTCTTCATCTATAAAATGAGCACAATTTAGATTCTTACAAGGAGTGCGTGAGATCAAGAATATAGAGTGCCAAGCACAAATAAAGATTTGATGAAACGTAAGTAAGAGTACTTAATACTGGTACTACCTCTAAGTAAATTAGTGCATGCCAAGTCGAGGAAAACAGTTATTACAATAAGATATTTCTGCATTCATCTCTGTGTCTTCATTTGTGACTTTGTGACTTTGTTATAATCCTCTGCTATGGCACTGATGCCATAACCATGTACCCCACTCTGTTCAGTGTGAGGCTATTAAAAATTGCAACACTTTTGGGATAAAAAAAGCCACTGTACTAATGAAATGTCTCCTTGCCCAAAAGTTCCAACAAAGTTTTTCTTTTATCTTTTTTGTTTTTCTTCTCTTATAACTCAGAAGAGCTGCTTCCCAGTTTTTGGAGGTACATAGCTAATCGGAGGTTAGTAATTTCACTTTTCCAAGATTTCAAGATACTTGAAAAATAAGCAAAATTTATTTTGCAGTTATGTATTTAAAGTAACAACAACAACAAAAAAATTCCCAACAGAAATGAGCTAGCACTTTTAACCACTTGGGGTTACAGCCAAATATAAAAAGGCATTCACTGTACCCAACTGATTGCTGCATTGAGTATCAGTTTGTAAAAAAAAATCACCAACCACAGACTTGTAAAGTTTGCAAAACCTGCCGACAGACCCAAATATGTTAAAGGTTGTAATCTCTTGAAAGGAGTTGGTTGATTTTCCTGTTGCCCCTCCTATCAACTTTAACCTCCAACCTTCTCCAGCATGTATCACTACAAATAAAACTGCTGAGGTTTGACAAGAGGATATAAAGTCAACCAGGCCACCGCACAGAGATGGCCACATGATTTTCTTCAACCTGAATTAAATGCTCTCTAAGTTGGCCTTTTCAATAGGAAGTCATAAACACTCACTCATATCACTTTAGTTTTAATAATTACTGCTTAAAAAAAACAGAAATATACATATTAAATGATGTTTGACAACTGGAATTTAGTGGTTTCATTACTGGTTGTCTTTGACCATTAACTTGGATTTCTGTTCTTAATTTTAATGTATACGATTTCAAACCAACAGCATATGATCTGATACAAACATGGAATTTATATACAGCATTATAAATGAATTTTTAGTTCCTGATTAAGACAGACCAGATGACAAAAAGCCAATGCATTTGTATCGCTCTATCAACTTAAAAATAGTTCTCTGCGCTGGATTCACCTGCAGCATCTTTTTTCTTTTAGGGAATTGGACATGTTCATACTTGAGCTAGCCAGAGTCTCTGAAGTTTCAGTAATTCGTATAGATTCTCAAATAATTCTGCTGTCTGTGGAAATTTATTCATTCTACAGTAGATAAATGCTATCTTGCGAAGTCTCTAGCACCATTCATTCTGAACTCAGCTCTCTGTTTCTGGTGTCTGAACGTTGGGATGGGGAAGTTATTAAGTCAGTCTTTGAACAGTGGTTCTTGTTTAGGAGAAAAAAAAAGTAGATCTGTGTGTTTTATTAGGTCCAGCTTGGTAGCTCCCAAACAAATCTAGAGAGGTAGCTTATATGTCCAAGTGTTTATTCTTCCATCTCCTTTTCTCCTGCTTATGTTCCTTTCACCAGGTGACTGAGCACAGGGAGAACAGAAAAAATGTAGGGGCAGGGAGCCTGAGAAATAACGGGGGCTGGGGCTGGAGATGGAGACATGGCACCATTAGATCCTACCGGACCTTTTGGTCACCTCAGCAGAATTTTGCCTCTCAGCAGAGCCAGTCTGCCTTCTGCACAGGTGTTATGTTGTGATAATAAAAGCGCATACATTTATAAACTCGCAGACCAAATCACCTAAACACTCTACTTCTTCCTGAACGGCAACCAGAGCCTAGAAAAGATCTGTGTGTTGACTTGGGGCTGGGAGGTAGGGTGAGATGGGAGAAAGCAATGAACAGAGACAACTAAAAACTGTGGATGTGACCTGATGTCTTAGAATTCTTAGAAAACTGTAGATTTTTCTAAGTTTCTTGTGGTAAAAACCATTGAGACCTTTCAGAGATCCCTTGCTCTTCCTATTGAAGGGTCCTGTTTAATTGTATTAAGCCCAAATGGTAACAGCAGCTGTAGTAAATCTATTACATTTCCTTAGCATTTTCACATTCATTATTTTGTTTAAGTCTAACCATTCCTTTATGAAACTGAAAAGCATTTTAATGGATAGGAAAGCAGAGGCTCAGGAAGATAAAGTGACTTTTCCAAGATTAATTCACTAACATTGGCCAGAATTTTTTTGGTATCTTATACTATAAAACCATTACTAGCATTCACTACATACCAAGCATCCAGAGACGAACTTGAGTCCCTTCCTTCAAAGAACTGGCAGTCTTTGGCAGGGTGTAGGGGGAATGGAGCTAGGGGCGAGGGGGTTCAGAGTGAGGATGCTTTGGTAGACTGGTGTCCTGAGTACAATAGGAGCACCAAGACAATGGCTTGAACTCTTGTCTGCAAAAGAATGAGGCAGATTCAGATCCAACCGTCTTCATTCCAAGTAAGGACAGTTTTAAGAATGTTGTTACTTGTTTGGCCAATACAAAAATCTCTTCCCACGTTAACTTCCTGAATCACCAGCTCCAAATTTTTAAGACTAACAGCCTTACTGTAGACAAGCCCATAGCTTACAACTCAGCTGTTGAAAAAGGAAATAAGGACCAAATAACAAATTAATAAAAGTCATGGAGACTTTTCAGAAAAGCCATGGCTATTAAGTAAACAACATACTGACTTAAAAGAAAAAAAAAGAAGACAAAAATAAGTAGAATAAGAAAAAGCGTTTGACTTTTTTCTAATATAAAATGCCAAAACCTCCATTTTACTTTTTTATCCTATGATAGTAAAAACTAAATAAAACTCTGAACTTCATATGGTGTTATTCAATAAGGGAAATCCAGTCTGATCAATTTAGGTATTTTTAAAACTTAGCTCAGTGTCTACAAAACGACTATTTTGTCTGCTTAATCAAGTGTCCTTTTTATTTGTTTTTACCATCAACTTTGTTTCTTCTGTTTTTGTTGACAAAAGTCTATATAGAGTAATGCTAATAGATTTCAGTAGGCAGACATGAGGTTGAGATGAAATTCAGCTCATCTCTTACTGCCATAGTTCCACTTGTGTATTCCTGAAAAAGATGTTCTTTTGATAGTACCCAGTGCCGCCTGGGTGGAAGATTCTAAAGTTAGTCTTGTAGCCAGCCCTCTTCATTCCAGTTGCATGTAGCAGTAGAAAATGTATGTACATACAAAATTCTGAGTAAGAAGAATAGTTTCTTACAACTCAAAGTTACAATGAAATTTAAAATCCTAAGATGAAGCCCAAGGCAAGAAAGAAATTTTTCTAGCCTGAAAATACAGGAGAGATATCATCTTGTCTTAACCCTTGTAGTTCTTTCCTGACCTTTCAGGGGTTGCTAAGCAGACAGTGAAACAAGTATTCCCGAACTGGAAATAGAACAGAAATAGACTCAAATATTAGAAAAAGTTGAGGCTTAGAATGAAAATCTTGAGAAAAATAAACTTAGAGATCTTCTGGAGCTCTAAACTCAAGTGCCCAGTCATAGTAGTACCCTAGAAAGAAAGTGTGTATATGTGTATGTGTGTACGTACATATACACATGCATACCCATGGATTCATATGTATATGTAGTGGGAGAGTAAGGGAAGGAAGGTGGAAGGGGTGGGGGTTATGGGTATTCACTGTACTATTTCTTTCAAAATGCATTTGAAAATTGTGAAATGATATTAGGCATTTCATTGTGGGCATACCTTTGCTAGGATGAAATGCTTCTCAACTTGTGGTGGAGGGGCCATGGCCCCTTGCAGAATGAATTCAAATCATTTGAAGGCATCCACTCCTATCATTATCACTCCCAATGTTTAGGAGAATATCCATGGTACATATTTCAGATGTGTAAGGGTAGGAAAAAAGTTTGGAAATCATCTCTAGTGTTTTTCTGCAGCCACAGTTTGGCTTAAACTAGAATTGAAAGCTTTTGCTATCCAATGAGCCGCTGTCCACCTCACCTTGATTGGGTAACTGAGTGTCCCTTACAAAAGGCATTTCTATTACTGGACCTTCCCCTGCAGTGATTTCTTCAGAGACAGAGCCTCCCTGATGTGCTAAAAGTCCCATGGTTTCTGGTGTGGGTTCCAAAGTTCAGTACATTTCTCATTCCATTTCACTTTGCTGACTTGTGGGAACAAAGATCTTTCCAGGCCCAGTAGGATCAACATGATGGAGCAGAGATCTGAGCAGCTCTTCCTTCCCTCCTTGCTCTGAATCACCCTCTTCCAACAGCCCCACCATGACTTCCATCTGCATTGGTGTCCATCTGGGGTAGACTTTTCTTTGTCCCACATCTCGCTTGCAGTATGATTTTCATCACTTACTTTAATTTGAGCCTTTTCTGTCCATTCATCTTTTCTTAATATCTCCTTTTTTCCCTCTTTTTGCCCAAGGTTAATTAGTCTCTACTTTTGGGAAAACTCCTCCTAACTCTCTGTCCAAGTCAGCTTTCTTCAAGTCTCATAAAATCCTAAGATGGAGAGAAGTGATGCCCTAGGAATCGCTACTTTAAGTCTGAAGTTCTGAGATTTCTGGAGGTCCAAGGATTCTGTTGAGACACAGACCTGCAAGCCACAACTGACTACCCTGCCTTTCCTCTCACTTCCTCATCGTATTTAAGGGGAGGGAAAAGTTAACAGACAAATCAATATATTATTCTCTTCAATGATTTCCCCTGCACTTAAATGCCTTAGATTCTATTACCTGTGGATATAGGATATTAAACTTTTATTTATGCAAGATAACTGTCCTGATAGTGTTAAAATGGTAAGTGTAATTTAATTTATTTGGTAGTTCAGAAGGTCCCTCAGTTTTGTCATTCTACAGCTTAGGTATCAGAGTTTTCCATTTTGGAAGATGGAGTAAATGAGGCTGCTTCTGTCTGCATTGATTGACCTTGGAGGATTCAGCCTGTTGACTTTCTCCTCCACGGACTAACTGCCAAAGAACAATATCTGTTTTGAAATGAATTTTGATTTGTTGAATATTGGTGGAGTATAAAAAATGAATTTAAATTCAATGTCATAGAGCTGGAGCAGCTAGGAGGGGAGTGAAGGAAAGCTTCCTCTTTTATGGGCTGCTGCGAGGTGATAGCGCTTAAAAAGCCGTCTGCTAAGTGATCCCAAGCTAATGCAAATTAACAGTTGTTTTCTTTCAGAACTGTATGACTGAATAAACATTTACCATTTGTTTCGTTTCTACTCATCTCTTAAAACAGTTGCTACAGGTCTTAATAGTAAGACTCCAAACATATAATGCATTAGCCTTGGCACATCAAAATATTGTTCATCTTCCAAACTTGAGATATTCCAGTTTGGCTTCTCACTGAGTTGATAATGTTCTGAGGTTATGTATCGAAAAAAGAATCTTACTAATCTCCTGGAATTGATTAAAAAAAAAAAAAAAGTCCCTGTAACTTGTCATTATTCCCAGCTTAAACATGGTCTGTCAATTTTAAGATTGACGGGCACTGTGGTACCATTCAAACTTAGGAGGAGCTTGAATAAGAAATGTAAACCACTGGGTAGTATTTTGGAAGAGAGTCCTATGACATTTGTGCAAAATAATAATGAGGTTAAAAATGGAAATTCAGCCTTAGCTGAGAGAGCAGTGCTTCCTGCTTTTTTGAACAAGCCTTTCTCATGATTCAGTGTGATCACCTTTTCTCCCAGCACCACTGTGACAACTGCAAGAGGTAAAGAATTTCAGCAATTGAACAACAGTATCAAATAAATTCATTTTAGGAACCCTCCTTAAAGGCTTATTCCATCGTTAACATTCCTGGAGCCAGTGGTGTCTGCCAAGTACTCAGCACTCAGTTCACATGCAGCAAATTTAGCATGACAAAGTTGCTCCCATTTTGCAAATGGGAAACCTGGAGCCCCAAATGGAGTCTCACACAGTAAACTACAGCATGGAGATGAGATCCTAGAGATACAGTATAAGGGATTATCTGGGATCATGTAGATGGTTTGCAGTTGCCTTTGTATGGCTACTGGGTTAGATCATTCTTGGCAAGTTTGGTGAATTAGTATCCTTTTCCTGAGTCCCATTTCAATACCTAGTTTGGAACTCTTCCACTCTCTGAAAACTTCCATTGAAATCTTTATCAATGGTATTTGCATAGACAAAATGGAATCAAACTATTGACATGTAGTTTTTTTTCCAAAGCAAATTTATATGAATGGTTTGTCAGTAGAGATAATTTAGCCAAAGGCACCTGTCTTCTCTAAGGACTCTGCCTGAAAAGACTTTTAGGGGGAGCTTGGTGTATTTTTTGTCTCTAAAATAAAGCTGGTTTTGAGGTATGAGAGAAGCTTAGTTTTTGAAATGCACAATGAATAACAAAGACCTCTTTTCACCCCCCAAAAAAGGACTAAAAAGGACATTTGTTAGACTCTTGAGGAAGAATTATGCTGTTAACATGAAAGTTTAGATACAAGAAAAGGGAAAATTGGAGGAAGAGGAGGAGCAGGTAGTTGGGGGAGTGCAGGACCCTGAAAGCAACTTGTTTTGCCAAGATGATTATACTCAAGCTCAAATTCAAAACTCAAGTGTGTTTATAGTGAATAAAGCAGCTGGAAGGTAAAACTTAGCAGAACATCCAGTCCAGTCATTGAGTAAGGTTTCTGTATGTGTGTGTCTCTCCCATTCCCCACCTCCCCCAATGCCCCTATAAGTATATTCTGGCAGACAAGTGGCCAATAACCCATCTTCATAATGGAGGTCAGGTGATTTGTATTTCTGGGTTTTTAGAATAGACAGGGTTAAGCATTGATTCGAAGATGGAAAGTACACTATTTCACCTCCCCCTGTCATTTGGTGGATGTGGTTCTTGAGTATGGCCAGAATTATATGTGTGTTAATGTGTCTTGAGGCCCTGACCTAAACTGTAGATGAGAAGGTTCTTTAAATATTAAAATGCAGAACAAACAGAATTGCTTATGCAGTAGGAAAGTGCACGGTATTCTGAAGTCTGGCCTGATCTTTTTATGAGGGCATCTATTGTGAAAGCTGTGTTCCTGTTCAAAATGTAACTCTTTTGAAAACTCTCTCTTCAATGAAAATACTAAATTGCTGGTCTCTCTTTTTAATTTCAAGTTACTAAGTATGTAACTTCAGACTTATCACATCTGTTTATACCTCTTACATGTAAAAGTTGAAATGCTGTGTTTTGCATATACAGTCATCATGATATTTGAAGAGGCCATAAAGAGAAGCAATTATATAATTGTTTTAAAGAACCTAGAAGCAAAGAAAAAGGCTTTTAAAAACTACAGAGCAGTATCAACAATTGTAGCACCTGAAGTCAGGCTCCAAAATATGTCCTAGTTGTTGGTGACGATCAATTAAGTATAAAGTTACAAGCCTTGAAAGACTTTCAGAATTATTTTTCTTTGATTTTTCTAAACGCACACACAACACAACAAAAAACACCCCATCATTTTCTATTTTAGCAGTTTCCACAACTTAAACATTAAATTCTTATTGTTTGATTTCTGTTATATTAGTAGTGTGTATTTTGCAATTCTAATCTTCACGTTTTTCTTTCTTTATCACTGAAGTAGGCCTTTTGAAGCTGGGAAATTTTTCATAGCAATATTGACAGTGTTCACATTTGCATGATGACAGCCAAGGAATGGAGCAGTAATTTTTGAAATTGCAGAAGTATTTAGAACACTGATAAAAGCTGAAATATATTTTTGATGGATTGAAGTTAAGCATACATGATTTTTCCTGCTGTCAAAAGGCTCTGAATTTAGTGAATATTTGCCTGCTGTGAGAATGCAAGATTAACATCACAACCATCACCCGGGCACCCAAACCCTGCAATTTAATAGCTTTTTAGGTTCTTTCCTTTTTCTAAACAGCAATTAATCTCATTTTAGTACAATTTTCTCGTTTCTGAAGTCGCTCATTGAATCGCTGTTTTGTTCATATTTGGCTTCAGCTCCTCTGCATAGTCATTAAAGTCCCAATTAATGTCACCTTTAGCTGAAGAGTACTCATTTTTATTGAGAAAATGACAGTTGCTGCCATGAGTAGTGCAGTGTAATATACATTAATTGCCCTGTAACACTGGTAATTACGAGTTTTTCAAGCCTCTCAGTAAACTGTCATGCCTAGACAAGACTGTGCTAAAATAGATTACTCATTAGGGAGACCTGTCCTATTTTCTGGTGGGTTCTTAGTGTTGGTTTAAAAAAAAAAAAATCTTGAGCTTGAACAAATAGTTGCCAAGAGCAATTTCCTACAACAATATCCTTGTGTTGGGTTTTTCAGCCATTACTTAAGACTGCGGTCAGCAAACAGACAGGGTGCAGTGGACGCTATAGATGTTGAGGCTTGAGCATTTATTTATGTGGATAGCAAGAGTGAACTTAACAGCACTTCTTTCAGGTTCTAATATAAAGTGTAACCGAAGAGTCCTCCTAGAGTGCGCTGTGTTAAAACAGGTTATTCCCACGTATTTAGAGAGTATCTGAGAGAACCAGTATTCCACATTTGCTAAAACTTAATCACCTCTAGACTGAGTCCAGCAGGAAGAAAGGATGATCCACATGAATGCTGGAGGGATTTCAGAGGAACTCTGAAATCAAACATGGCAAAAATTATAAGTTTGGTTTTAAGGTGCATTTGAAAAAAAAGAAAAAAGAGGGGAATCATTAGATAGAACTACCAGCCCACTATCTTTTTGTAGTATATGGTTGTTGGCTGTACATTTGGCAGCAGGCTTTTTTTTCTTTCTTTCTTTCTTTCCTGCAACTCATGTTCCTAATTTGAGTGGGGATATAATTTTTCAGTTCCCCATCTCTATCGTATTTCATATGTTGGTGTTTTAACACAAAATACTCAACTTTAAAGCCCACAGTTGCCCAGACCTGACAGAAAGAAAACCTTTGTTGTAGCCTTGCCTAAAGCAGGTGGTATAACAATCTGCTCTTTCCCTCTGTCTCTAAATGAATTTTGTCACAGCCTTTCAAATTTTCTTGTGGTGATGAGCTAATGAAAGTAGATAGTACAATTTGTGCTGACCAGGTAGCAACTGCCAGCTCACAGCTGAGGATAGTTTAAAAAATAAATAAATAAAATATAGCATTATATCACTGATTTACCCATTACACAGCATTAATAGTGAGAGACCTTGGTGTGTTTATCTGTTTGTATTGGTGTGCATTTATCGAATTGTTTATGACAAGACTAATTGGGGTAATTGTAGACACTGAAATTACCTGTCAGCTATATGTAACCACACTCCCTTTCTTTCTGACAAATGATGACAACTGAGGGACCCCGTAGCATTACTCATGATGGCTTTTCGAGTGGTAATAAGGACAATAGGGGCCCTGGCTAATTTGACATGGACAGCCTTCACAACAAGAAGCCAGCTAAATGACTTGTCAGGAGGGGAAAGAAGTCAGAAAAGTAATGGAGTCCCCCATGGCGCTCTGACAGGGAGATGAGGCAATTTCAACGGAAAGTGAAAAGGCTTCAGTTTGTCAAGTATTTAGAACAATCAGAGAACAGCTAGAGGCTGGAACCTGACAATAAATTTGTGAACCATGGTAGCAGTTTCATATAGGTCAGTTACTTCATAATGGCTGTGAGGTACTCGGAGAGTTCTGCTCTCATTGCCTGCCTCACACATACCAACCGGAGCTGTGCTGCTTTAGGTTTCTGCTCTGTTTTACACCGTGGCGGCAATGGTTAAGGATGTGCACATCCAGGAATGGAAAGACGGTGTGATTTGCAGTCACTAGCACATTCAGGGATAAACAAAAATCTAGACGTATAATATGATGGCAATAGCCACTTACACAAGGATGGTGTTAACCCTTTGTGGTGCTGAGCGGGAGTCAATGGGGCCGGGCCCCAGCAGCCTCCTTCCTCACTTGCTATTGGTCAGATACAAAATATAATGCTACTGTCCCTGGGCTGAAATTCCTAGTGGCACTTTTTCCCCTGATAGTATCAAGCAGTATAATACTAATCTCATAGCAAGCTAAAATAAAATGACTGGTGCACAGGGCTTAAAACTCTCTCCCTACACCCTGACCCATCAAAGCCGTAAGTAGATTCTCACCCTGATGGGCTATAAGCAGCTAACAAGTTCAACAACTGTAGCAATACTTCAACAGTTATGATGTCTTTAGTTTCTGGTTTTGTTTTATTAGACACAATGCTTTTGCTGTAGAAAAGCAAGTTTCTAAACTGAGTGAGTCACTTTGCCTCTCTCTGTCTCAGTTTCTTCATTCTTCAGATGGGGAAAGACTAGTTGTTCAAGTTCATGCAAAAATATTGCATAATCTCTAGGCACATACAGGTTAGGACACTTCTACACAAATTTGACGTTTTTATGCACCTGCGACAGATTTTCTCCCTCAAATCTCTGTAAAGGCGACAATACCCTTTCCGTAAGGAATAAATTATCTTTGTGTTAATAGAATTTGTCTTCGGAAGATTTGGAAGTGTAAAAGCCACAGAACCTATCTTTTTAACATCATTTCAAGAAGAAAGTGTGCATTCAGTACACTCACTCATGATTTTTTATTTCTAAGTTTTGGCCTTCATGTGAGAATGGTTCCTTTCTAAATGTTGTCCAGTATAATATCTTGTTAAATTCCTTAGTAAACTTAAAACTTTTGCTTTCATGAATACTGTTAAACCTAACCCATTAGGTTGCCTAATTCCCTAACCAACAGTTTAAAAGGGTTAGAGAAATCGAGAGAAAATATCCATGAAATATTTTACTGTTTCTGCATTTATTTGGGGTTGAGAGGTGGTTCAGAGGGGGATTCTCCTTATGCCAAATAATAGCAACTGCTCACCCATCTGCTTCAGTACGGTGGTCTTTGAGTTGCTTGAGGTTCCTTAGTGTTTGTTCAGGAATTTATTCAAGAGGGAAATAGGCTCTCTACCATATCAGGACCCAGGGAGCAGTGTGGGATGCCCAGCATGGGCTCAGGCACATCCAGGGCAGAGAGTGAGCTGGTCAGAGTTGTGGCTGCAGGAGGTGCTTTTACCCTCCATGCCTGAGCTCCCAAGAGCCCCACGGAGAATTTAGCTTAAAATGTCTCAGGCCATGGCCCACACATGTGTCCATTTCTTCTTACAACACAATCTGCTGACAGGATTTCTTCTTTTTTAATTATTAGGTCTTTCAAGATAGTATTTGGGATGAGTAATTACCTACATTAATTATCACTTGGGAGATATTTTTTATGTTCCCAGCAAATTGTTGCCCAACTAGTTTTTTTACCTCCTGTCAAGTTTTTTATCTCTATGAAAAACATCCATCATTTAAAATAAATTGTGCTTCTTTTTGTAATATTGCATGTTTAATTTTAAAATATAAAAGCAACATCAACTATTCATAATCCAAGTTCATACACATTATAACTGTAAACATTTTTAACAAAAACGGGACCATACTATATATGCTGTTGTTATATACTCATGTTTTCTTCACCTCAGAGGATGTTGAGATCGTTCTCCATATCTGTAAATATAGCTCTGCCTTGTTCTTTTCAGTGGGCCCCTAATTCTTGCATTATATGGAGATACCTTAATTTATTTCACCAGTCCCTGTAATAGGTGTTTGGAAGGCCAGCAGTTTTTGCTAATATATGTAAACAACACTGTGATGAACATCCTCACGTCTAAAGTAGTTCAAGTATATAAAGCACAGTGGCCTCAGTCGGCATTTTCATTTTCTTTTGTCATTGTGAAATCTGCTCTCTTATAAACACATAAGACCGTGACACCTGTATTTTCTGCACCATGATATGACTTTTAGTAATAATTCTATTTTGTTCTATTAATAGTCAATTAAAAGAACTGTTTTCATGATGCCAAACGACTCATTTTTCCAGTTGTCTAGAAACATATGAACAAATGTAAACAAAGGTATGTTGTACATATGCATTTGTTTTCTGTAATCTAGTCTTCAGAGCTTTTGATTTAGCTCGAAAGGTATTTTACACGCAAAACAAAGTAATGTATTGTGCTGTGAAAATGACGTATTCATTCTGTTACATAGAAACTTTAAGTGTTTGTTTTCTACTCTCATCCTTACCTGAGGCTTCCATCACAGTCCAGAACTAGTTCTTCCCATGAAATAAATTAAAGCGCTCGATAGCTGTTGGTGGTTGTTGTTAACATATCATTAGACTACTTTGCTCATCTACAAATATATCTTTATAATAATGTCCAAATAATAAAGTTCCCAAGTCAAGGGGACCACAGAATCCTAAGGATGTTAATATGTTGCCAAACTGCCTGCCTCAGAAAGGTTGTAGCAATTTTGTCAAGCAGTATATGAGTACACCCATTTCCCAGCACCCTTGCTAAAATTAGATGTTCTCACTCTTTAGATGGTTTTTATGTTTTCATTTTTAAAGTTACTTTCCTTCCCTTTGTTTTAAAGTGTGTGTGCTTGCATTTCGCTTTGTGACTCCTTGCCATCAGTTATTTTATAAGATATGCTTCCCCCAGAGTTAAGGCATGGATAATTAGAAAGTTGTATGATATAGTACCTTCAATCTCCATTTATAATCCCAGATCTTTCTGACCCTCGGGCTTTGGAATAGGTCACACTTCTCTCCTATCAGGCCACTAGATATTTCAGATTATCCCAAATGGTCTCCTGCCCTCTTTCCCTGTGCCTTTGTTATAGCTGTCATTATGGATTGTTTCAGTCGCGCATATAATTGCTTCATTGCTAGTAACCGGCTTCATGTTGTCACAGACCTTATTGGCTCTTCTTACTCAGATTTACATAGAGCATCCCAGGGCTTTCTTTAGGGCATTTACCATTTTTCCTCCAAATGATCTGGTGACAGTGTACAGCTATTCAAGTTTTCATCAGCCAGCAGATGATATGGTCTTTCTTCTTTGCTGCCACAAGTCAGGAAAGAGGAATCAGGGAAATGCTTTCATTACCGCACTTCAAGGAGAGTGTCGTTGACTCAGGGAGGGAAGTTTCCCTAAGTTACGCGACACCCAGCACCAGAAGATGCTCTGGTTGGTCAGCCTCAACCCTTCACAATGCCTGGAGCGAAGGCACTTCATCCTCTTTCTTGCTGGTCCTATTTTCATGCAGCCACATAGACGTCTTCTGATGCCAGTCCCCTTTCTTGTTTATTTCTTTATAAGAAGTCTGTGGGATTTTATGCCATTATTACTGTTACTTCCAGATACTGAATAATAGGATTTTGCTATCGTTTCTTGAAACCCATTATTTTCATTTGGAAAAGGGTACGAATTAAGATAGGGATTGCCACCAATTGCATATGAGCGGTACTGATAAATTTTATGGTTCAGAAATAGCAGCTGTGAAGGTGAAGTTCCTTTTATACTGAAATGGTGTTCTAAGTTAGGCTCACAAGCTAGCCCACAGGAGCCTGTCACAGCTGTAACGCGGTTGTCCTCGAATACCAATAGGGCCTATCTGAATTTCACATCTCAGGTCTATAGACAGTAAACCAAAAATGTCCAGACTCTGTAAGTGGAAGGATTTGGAAGTTTAGAGTCCTTGGGTAATCTACACTTGGCGGGAAGCCTGCCTTTGGGATAAGCACCCCTAAATTGTTAGTGTCTTTCCACTGCTTTTTTCCCCTCCATTTCCAAGCTCTCATGTTCTTTAAACTTGCAGCCTTTTTTTCTGTTTACCAGTGGGCACTTGCTTGGCAAAGGATTCCTGAAAAAAGCTGCTTAAGCCAGTGAGTCCCTCGTGCACCACCTGCTTTGTAGCAGGGTCTCCATTGGTTCCCAGGGTCTTCATTGCTGGTTCTCATTGGCTTTACCTATAGGATTTATTTATAAAGCCGGCTGTTATATCTTGATTTAATATGGCAGCTTTTGCCTAAATGATTTGTAGATTACTTTTGTTTAGGCAGCCTGGTCCCATAATTGCTGGCCATACTTGATCAGAGTCAAGATTATACCTACTTGGCTTCATAAAAAAAAAAAAAAAGAGGGTTCTCCAGGACAACTGTTCTCTTCCTTTTGCACCTGGTAGTAGCTGAGGGCCTCCCTGACTAAATGATATAACCTCTAATTTCTCTAGGATCCCAGAATACCACACCCCAATTTTTCCTGCATCAGCTTGCTCCATACCCTTCCATGCAGTGGCAAGAGACCACGTTCTTAACTTCCCTTTGGGTAGGATCCTCTCTTTCTTTCCCCATTGGGTTTAGGGACCTTGGGAGGTAGCTTCCAGGCTTGCTGGGGTGCCCTCCTACTTCACAGGTCTGTGTTGTCTCTGTAGAGGTCAACTCAACTGCAGGCAAAGAATCAACCTCTAGCTCCACCTAGGAATTAGGTCATCCCTTAATTAGATGCTCCTTACAACAGCTGTGGCTTCTGCGTGTCCCTTCTAAGGAGGTGACAGCAAAGGTGATGTGTACATATGGAGTGTGTGCAGTTGGGACAACTTGCATAGGTCTGGTGGCTTTCAGTGTCCATTCTTTGCTGTGCGCCAAAGCAACCCACAGGTACAAGAAATTGTTTCAATAACTCAACCAGTCTACATTGACTTCAAAAATAAATAAAACAAAACAAAACTGTCAGGACAGGAGGAGGCAATCAATTTGCACAGGCAGAGTGCAGTGACCATTCTGTATGTTGGCTTACCTGAGGCAATCAGTTTACAAAGCCAACACACCTGTCCAACACTGGTCAACATTTTGGACTCGTTTCATTTTCTTTCTGTGATAATTTGTCATTATGAAATCTGCTTTCTTAGAAATGCATAAGGCTGTGGTACCTGTATTTTCTGTACCATGATGTGACTTTTAGTGAAAATTCTTTTTTTCCCTTTAATATTCAGTTAAAAGAACAATTTTCATGATGCCAAAAGACTCATTTTTCCAGTTGTCTAGTAGCATATAAATGAATGTAAACAAAGGTAGGTTGTACATATGCATTTATTTTCTACTATCTAGTCTTCAGAGTGTTTGATTCCTCTCTGAAAGATAAAATTTAACAGGTAGGGAAAAGCAGCGTGTTGTACTATAAAAATTATACTTTTATTCTGTTACATAGTATCTGTAAGTGTGCATTCATTCCCCACCCTCTTCCCCACCTGAGGTTTCCACTGGCATCCAAAGCACACTTTTTCCTCTGTGAAATGTTAACCCTCATTAAATGTGGCCCATACCTTAGATATATGACAAAAACTGGTGGCTGGCCCCTGATATCAGTTCTCCCTTCTTACTTTAATGGATCAATCCATTAATTGGGATGAACATAAAGTTACCCAAAATACATTAATTGGGATGAACATAAAGTTACCCAAAATAAGAGCCACATTTCCCAGCTCCCCTTGCAGCAAGATGCACCCATGTTGGTAGTTTCAGGACAATCAAGTGTAAGCAGAATTATCCCCTATAATTTTTGAGCAGTGCCTTTATAGAAGGAAGCATACCCTTCTTTGCCTCTTCCTCTTTCCTGTAGGGAAGACTGTGAACCCAATGGCTAGTGCCTTGGCTGCTATCTTAGACCATGAGGGGAAACTGTATACTGAAGATAGCAGAGCAGCAAGGCACAGAGGATCTGGGTCTCTGGTGACTGTGCAGTTACCGTACCAGCCTGGAACTGCCTCCTTTTGACTTTAGTTTATGAAAGAGAGAAATGAACTTTTATTTCATTCATTAACTGCTACTGTAGTTTCCCTGTCACTTACAGCAAAACTTGATTCCAGCCAATACAGTAGGAGAGAAATGGAAAAACAAAAATAAATCTATACCAAAAGAAGTCATGTCTAAAATAGTATCAAAGCCAGAGCTTAAATGCAGGACTTGTAACTCTGCAGTCAGTGGTTATCTCAGCCAATACTTGTACGTATCCTTGGAGATAGCAAATTCAGGTTATTTGGAATCTGCTAATGGATTTTATGCAACTCTGGGTTCTTAAAAAGTCAGTAATCAGTGTTTGTTGCTTTATTATCAGAGTCTTTTCAGACAGAAGAACCTGTTTCCCTGCTGTATGTGATTAAATCTGTTATGGTTAAATTCACCTAACTTTTTTTTTGTTTTGGCTTTGGTTTTTTTTTTGCATGGGCAGGCACCAGAAATCAAACTTGGGTCTCCGACATGGCAGGCAATAACTCTGCCTGCTGAGCCACCGCGGCCCACCCTATCTAACTGTTTTTACTTGATTTTGTGTAGGGAACTTGAAGTTGTGCATTACCTTACTTTTTCCTAAATTATGGGATTGGAGGATGGATTTATCTTTTTAATACTCAAGACTCACTCTGAATCTTGGAAAAGTTTTCCTCCGCGTGAATTACATCTCAGTAATTTGTTTTAAATAAAGTTTTTATAGTCTCTTATATGTTCCTTATGTAATTTAAACATAGTATTGGTCTTTGTGAGTCAAACCTAAGCATAATGAGGATTAGCAATTCTGACTTGGTAAGGATTACATTCCAGCATCACCAGAATTTGCAGCCCATCCCCTTTTATGGAAGAGGCCTTACAGAGTCAACCATTAGCTTCAAATCTGTTGAATTCTAGTTGTGAAAGAACTATATTAAGAAGGTTGTTACAGTTGAATGTTTATTGAGTGTTTATAAATGTATTAGTCATTGTGCAAACATGGAAGCAGGCGAGCTTCATGCTCCCACCTGTTCAGGTCACTGAAGCGAGCCACCTGGAAAGTTTCACACACGTAATTGGAGTTCCATCCTTCAAAACTTCACTTTTGTTAAATCCAGCTCCAAGAACTTTGACATCCCCTGAAATATCTTCTCCATGTGTCCTATTAGATATTAGCCTTTTGTGAGTCATGCAGAATGAATCTGAAATTCAAATGTATTGCTGCAAGAGGTGATATAGACAGCTACAAAAGCATTGTGCAGTGACTTATAAGAGGAGGTTGATCAGATAGGTGCTTCCAACTTGCCTTGTACCAAACGGTGAGCTCCTCATTTTAAAAGGTCGTTCTTAGGAATTTGGAAGGTCTGAAAAACTGGAATCATTAATCAAATTTTCCCATATGTGTGATGGTCTTGAGCTATATATACTCCAGAAAAACAAGTTCTTAAACTTAATCCATTCCTGTGGGTGTTGAACTTATTGTAAGTAGGACTTTTTGATCAAGTTACTTTGTTAAGGTGTGGCCCCCCTCAATCAGAATGGGTCTTAGTCCTGATTCTGGAGTCCTTTATGAGTAGAATGAAATTCAGACAGCGCGAAAGCCACAGAGAGCAGGAACCTGGAAGAGTAGGGAGAGACCAGGAGACACCACCATGTGCCTTGCCATGTGACATGCTAAGGACTAAGGATCACCAGCAGCCAGCCCAAGAACACTAGTCTTTGGGGGAAAAGCATTGTCTTGATGACGCTTTGATTTAGACATTTTCCCAGCCTCAAAACTGTGAGTTAATAAATTCCCATTGTTTTAAACCAACCCATTTTGTGGTATTTGCTTGAGCAGCCAAAGAAACTAAAGCAATAGGAAACCACCTGAGAAGAGAAGATCATTTGTGTAACCCTTTGGGCCTTGTGCTTATTCCAAGTCTGTAGCCTGTTCCTATTACCTACCCTTACTGCCTCCCACTCTCATAAGCCTGGCATCCAGAGACTTACAGATTTCATGGGCAGCCAGAATGAAGGTAGAGTGTTGGTGTGGACGATCGTTATTAGTTTCGTGGTAAAGAAGACATGATTCTTAAATCTCATTGCTCCACCCCACCTCTGAGCTCTGAAAGATGGCGGGATGTGCTGGAAGAATCACTGGACTCTTCATTGAGAGGCCCACCTAGCTGTTAGTCCAAGTCTAGCACTAATGTAACTGTTACCTTAACTAGAGCTTTTCTCTGAGTCACATTGTTTTAGTATGGTGAATAAGCAAGTTGGGCTAAATAATCTCAAATAAGCTGTCTTCAGTATCAACACTTGATATGTTAACAAAATCTTCCTGGTTACTAGAGTCATCTCTTTATCCCTAAATGTAGCTAGCTGTCTGCTTCCAATTCCTTGCTTCCAACCAGCCATCCAGAGACTAATAGAGAAGAAGTTTCATTTTGGAAGACCTCTCTGAGGTGCATCAGATTGCTTCTTCCCTAGTTCCTAAGGCTCTCATGGCAAGTGGGTTTGCTATAAGTGTCTATGGGAATATTTGTGTCAGCAGTGTCAGCAATGGTCAGAATAATGGGTGACCCAGAACTGTCTCTTGCTGACTCCTGTGGAGGATCTCAGCAGGCTTGACAGATCAAGCAGAACCTAAGCATTAGCTGGGAAAGAGAAGTAAAGAGAAAGGAATAAAGGTATCTGCTAGAACCAAAAGAAAAAGACCACAAGTCTGAAAAGACCGTTTCTGAGAAAACCCATCTGTGCCCCTCTCACTGCCCAGGTGGCTGTTTTTGCCCTGAAGATGTTCTGGGTCCATTGTAAAGTGCTTTAAAGAGAACTGGCCTGAGACTTGCTATGGAAAGAGTTTACAAAGGGTAGAGGAGAGATAAGAGAGCATATTCAAGGTGCACAGTAAAGCATCATTCATGAGCTTTCTGGAGATGGTAGAAAAGATAAACCATAATAAACCCCACACTACCCAAAAAAATCATAGCTAACACTGAGCACGCATTCACTATTACCTCATGGGGGAAAGTATTATTATGTCTGTTTTATTGATGATGAAATGTGATGCTAAAAAGGTTAAGTACCTTTCTTAAGGTCACCCTGTGATTGAGTGCAGAGGGTAGGCAGTCCGGCTCAGCAACCTACCTCTCACCCACAATGCTGTGCAGCCTCTTAGAACATAGAGAGTCCTGGGGAAGATGCTCTTAGCTGCCCTGGGGAAGATGCTCTCAGCTGCCCTGGGGAAGATGTTCTCAGCTGGGAGGCCTAAAAACTGTGGAATAAATAAGGTAACAGTCAGCTGGGTGCCTGCCTTTCTTGCCACCAGCAATTTTTAGAGGCACCTTTTGTCCTACTGTGGCCTTATAGGGTGAACATACATTGAGAGAGAACAGATTTTCTTTTTTCTCCCCCAACTTTTTTCCCTTGATCTTTCCTCACTTTCAAGCCATCCATCTCTTCCCTACTTGGCTTGCTTGATTTTCCTTTTCTATTTCTATCTCCCTTTTTATCCCCTTCTTTATTTCTTTAAAAGTATGTATTCCTGAAAAATGAGAAGGGAGAGAAATAGGGGATTTAATCCAGGGCATACCTCAGAGATACCGTGAGCTTGGTTCCAGACCACCACAATAAAGCAGATACCACATTTTTGGTTTCCCAGTGCATGTAAAAGTCATGTTGACACTGTACTGTGGTCTCTTTAATGTGCACTAGCATTATGTCTAAAAAAGGTATGTATTTATTAGAAAAGACTTTATTGCTAAAAACTGCTAGCCATCACCTAAGCCTTCAGCAAGTTGTAATCTTTTTGCTGGTGGAGGGTCTTGTTTCGATGTTGATAGTTGCTGACAGATCAGGCAGGTGCTTGCTAAGGGCTGGGTGGCTGTGGCCATATCTTAAAATAAAACAAGGAAATTTGCCACATTTTTTTACTCCATCAATCACGAAAGATTTCTCTGCAGCACACAATGCTGTTTGATAGCATTTTACCCACAGTAGAACTTGTTTCAAAATTGGAGTCTATGCGCTCAAACCCTGCCACTGCTTTATCACTAAGTCTATGTAATAGTCTAAATCCTTTGTTGTCACTTCAACAGTGTTCACAGCAGTTTCACCAGGAGTAGATTCCATCTCAAGAAACTACTTTCTTGGCTCCGTCAGAAGCAACTCCTCATCTGTTCAAGTTTTATCATGAGATGGCAGCAATTCAGTCCCATCTTCAGGCTTCACTTCTAATTCTAGTTCTCTTGCTTTTTCCACCACATCTGCAGTTACATCCTTCCCTGGGGGCCTAAACCCTTTAAAGTCATCCATGAGGGTTGAAATCATCCATGAGGGTTGATATTTTGACCTCCTCCTATGAATCATGGATGTTCTTAATGGCATCTAGAATGATGAATCCTTTTCAAAAGGTTTCCAATTGACTTTACTTAGATCCATCAGAGGACTCACTATCTATGACAGCCATTGCCTTAAAAATGTATTTAATAATAACATTTGAAAGTTTATATACAACCAGACTATTTAATCAGCATCTCTTGGGGTGGAACCCAGTCACCAGTACTGTTTAAACCTCTCCAAGTGATTCCAATGACGGGCCCATTTGAGAACTAGTATTTAAAAATACTGCTGCCTGGAGCTAATTGATGGTGTTAGAAGTCACGATACTGGTTACTTCTGGTGAGAGGAGGTGACGTGGACTTGGACATGAGGAAACCTTGGGTGTTCTATATCTTGTTCTAGGTAGTGGTTACATGGCTATTTATAAAAATTAATCATGCTGTACACTTAAGATTTTTGCATCCTTCTAGAATATACTTTATACCATTGAAAAAGTAAAATAATAACCACATACACAGATATCTGGGTCCAGTCCTTAGAGATCCTGATTTATGTGGGCTAAGGTGTGGCCACTCATCAGTTTTAAAGCTTCCAGTGGGCAGCCAGGACTGGGAACCACTGCTCTAGAGGAAGGCCGGCTGGTTGCTTTCAGCAAGGCTTCCAGCTGACAATACCTTGGCAAGGTCTCTGTGAATCGAGGTCTGGCCTCAGCCACCCATATTTTATCCATTTAAAATAATTGAGCAGATTAAAGAAGATAGACTCACACAGACCAAACTCACAACAACTGACTAAACCCAGTAGTCCTATGCATTAACATTTTAAAAAAGAATTTTCTAAACAGACTTGAAGCACTTTTATTTTCTGGGTCAGTACTGGAGACCTACTGTGGCTACTCTTTTCCTATATTCTGTATTAACAGTTACTCTTTTGCTAATGTGCCTTATTTCCAACTGGACAGTACAATCCCTTATCTGCGATTCTAAAATCCAAAAAAGGTCTGAAAATTGTAAAATATTTTTTTAAGGTGACACCAACATGTATTTGACAGTAAACCTGATCTGAACTTGTGAAGCTGTTTTTAGATTTTACTTATTTTACTACATATGAATAGCATAGTTTTTTGCTTTAGAAATATTAATATGTTTGATTACAGAGTGCTGCTACATTCTCCATTTTGGGTGTGACGTAATAGACAGTTCTTATACATTTCCAAGTCTGGTATATTTATTTCTTAAAGCCATCTGGCCCAACAGCTTCAGGTAAAATATCCTGGACTTGTAGTTTCTCTATATTATTGCATTTCAGTTTTTCCTCACTGAGGACTTACCCTGATCTAGGGAAATAGGCTAGACCCATGAGCAGTCCATTTTCTAACTGTCTCTTGGCTTAGGC
The DNA here is from genome assembly GCF_023851605.1 of Tamandua tetradactyla. Classification (NCBI taxonomy): domain Eukaryota; kingdom Metazoa; phylum Chordata; class Mammalia; order Pilosa; family Myrmecophagidae; genus Tamandua; species Tamandua tetradactyla. The sequence continues at coordinate 49,864,415 of NC_135340.1, forward strand.
TGGCAGCTATGACATTCGTCTCAGGAACCAACTCAGTAGTTTCGCCCACCATGACAACCCTGAGCAGGACTCTGACCCTGGCACAGAGGCACTCAGTAAATATGTGTGGAAGGAATGCAGGAATCTTCAGTGTGCTGATTTCTCTACTTCTACTCTTAGAAAGTGGCCTTTTTCCCAGTCTTCTCCCCCAATTCTGGAAGCACCATGCTCTGATGACATCTGTTTGACTAAATATCTCCATATTCCAAAACGATTGTATGCCAAAAGGATGTCTTATTTGAAGACATTGTTTTAAAGAGTGGATTGATTCCTAAAGTAGGAAAGGAGAAGCTGTATAACCTACAATGTAATACTATTATAAAGAACTAATGGTGTTAGCACTGTAGTAATAATAGTGTTGGCCTCTCCTCCCCTGCCCTCTCCTGTGTTGTAATTACATGCATATTTTATCTGCACTAGCAGATGATTAGAGTCAAGAAGTCCCTTACTTTTCATGCTCTTTCCAGAGTTCACACACAAACAAATCCCAGGTGTGTTTTTGGTGTTTGGTAAGTGTCCTTTCACCTTCTCTAGCCCTAATTCCCACAGGGTCCTCGTGAGCTGTGCTCAGGCAAAGACTGAGAACTGAAATTCCTTTCTACCCTCACATGACATGGAACTCTGAGGGGTTTTCAGAATCCAGGCCCCTTTTGTGGATGGGGCTGGTCCATCAACCCCTCATTCTTGATCAGTCATTTCTCTCCATTGGCACATTCTGCAATAATGGAAATGTTTATACATCAGTATTGTCCAGTAAGGTAGGCACTAGCCACATATGTCTATTGGGCACTTGAAATGTGACTAGTGTAACTGAATTTTCAACTGCATTTCATTTTAATTAAATTGTAATAGCACACATAGCTAATGGCTACAGTATTGAACAGCACAGCTCTAGATTAATTTACAGTAGCTGATGTATAGGCTTTTCAGATTCTGAAATAAATTACTTGGGCCAGGTGAAGTTTTCCCAGAGAAAATCTCTCAATCTTAAAATATGGGCAAGCCTAAATAGATTAAGATGAGAAGTGAGATAATCCCAGGCATAAAAAAAGTACATGTAAAACAAACAAAAAACCCGAGAAAGTAAGCATGGAAATTTTAGAGAAGTTAGCACAGTCAGACAACTAACTGCATCTGATTCTGTGTGGCTGGATATTAGTGTTTGGTTAGATAAGGATGATAGGAGAGTGGCAGGAAATGAATTTTCTGGGAAGCAAGATCCTAAGAATCTCTTAAGCCATGGCAAGAAGCTTGGACTGTACCCTTTTAAGATATGTGTGCCAGGATATGATAAATGGTATCAGAATTCACACAGCAATTAAGGCTTTCAGGGAGAAGCACCTTTAAGGTGATCTTGTAATCCCAGCTGCTGTTCTAAGGGAATCACATGGTGGTTGTTGAAGAACTCTGGCAGGTGGTTTTCTGTGCCACCTGGCACTGTCTCTGGTCCTTGGCACCTCTCAGAGCAGCTTCCTGAAGACCACAAGCACGTGTTGTCATAGAATGTCCTCCCGGGATGACCTGGGAAGGACTTCCTTTCTGTGGTTTCTGCAGGAAAGCAGTGCCCACTGTGCGGGCTGGGGCCAGAGGAGAGTCCTTTCTGGGCCTGGGTTCCAGGGCCCCCTTCTCACACCCAGGCACCGGCAAGTGCGAGTGTTGGGTGGGGTGCCGTGTCCACAGTCACAGTCCATAGGAATACTGGAGATAACAGGATTTTAACTTAGGTGAACCCTTACTAGTACTTTCCAAGGGTTAACAAACTGGAAATCCATCTGACTAAAATAAATCCTAAACCTTCTCTGTTGTTTTTATTTCCAGTTTATAAGTTTGGATCTTTGGAGGGAGGTCTTTGCACCATGGATTTTTCCTATACTAAACTTTTAAAGTAATTCAAAACGTTGATTGTCATGAGCCTCAAAAATTCCAAAATAAATGGCATTAAGAATTTAATATTCTCACCTAGGGAAAAAAAAAAAGTTGTACTCTGAATGAGAGGATTTCTTTGCCAAAGGTTGTCACAATCCATATTTTTTCCTCATTAAAAAAGGAAAGACACTAATGTGCTGTCTGGGCTGTTTTGCTTTATTTCACCCCGAATCTTTACTATCTCACTTTGAATTGGATTTTGTTAGTGAAATAGTTATGTATACGAGTTTTAGAAGAACCGTGTGATTGATAGGTAGATTTTCTTAGATACCTGGTAATGTGGGCCATCTTACACTCCGAGTACTGTATTCCAGGAGAAACAAAGTGAGAACCAAAAAGAAAATAAATCTGTCCCATTATTACATTTGTGCTCTTGACGCCTATAGTTGTTACAACTGTACAACTGTAACAACTGGGGTTAAACTGTCATTCTGACAACCTGTAAAGCTCTTTATCATAGAAAGCAAGAAAAATCAATGCCGAATCACCTCAGGAATATTATTGATGACCCAAATGTCATTTTCTGTTTTTATTACTTTTCATTGTATTTAGCTTGTAATTCAAACCACTTTCTAATTAATTTGGCTTGGCTCAGTTGGAACTAGAAAAAGCTAACTATCTAATAGGTGACACATGTCGCAGAGAAACCTTACAACATCCCCATTTCCCCAAGATCAATCAACCATGAAATAACTAAGTGAACTTTTGTTTTTCTAGCAAATTCTTAAGAAATACAATAAAATTAAATTTGTCTAGTCCAAAGAAATGGAGAGAAACATGAATGAGCAAAAGTGACCCGAAAGCCCAGTTTTATCTAACTATAATCTCTCTCTTAGTTGTTAAAATATCCCGAAGCACTCTATCGTGTTGCATTTTAATTTCAAAGTCATGTGTTGTATTAACAAAGTACAGATGTTACTGATTTGAACCGCAAGTTCCCGGCTGTTAACCAGAACTCGGCTGGCACGGACAAGGTCTCAAGTAGGTCAAAGGCCAAGAGTCTACAGCTTGGTTAGATCTTACCCTCTGTGGAAACCAGAAGCGTGGGTCAGGGCAGCAGTGCCTATGACAGCCCTTGATTAGATTAGCCCTACATTTATCAACTACACAGAGAGGACACTTAACCTTTCAACTCAAGAGTTTTGATGTATCTTTATTTTAAAACGAAAAGGTGAACGTTACTCTGCCAAAGTTTTGGTCCAATAATAATGAAGTGTAACATGCAGCTTTTTCTAATTTCGTCTTCTTTACTACGTTTACAGTGACGATATGTAAGGAGTACCCTGGAATGTCTGATATTTTTACATTTATAGAAAACTACTTTATAATTTTACATCACTTTCATTTGTTTTTATAGGAGGTTAATTATTTCCCTTTGGTTCTATCCAGATCAGCTTATTTCATATATTCATTCATTCATTCATTTATTCATTTAGATTTAGTAGGTCTATCAACTAATTGATAGCTAGATCCATACTGTGAAAATCCATCTGTGTAAAGAATAACAAAACTTTTAGAAATTTGATTTCTTTTTATTCCCCCAAGAATTTGGCTAAAGTATTACTTTGAAACATTATTTCATTGCTTCAAAATGCATTAACTCTCTACAAAGTTAGCATATTAAACTTTTAACAAAATAGATTGTATAGTTTTAGAATAGATTTTTCAAGTTCAGTCTACTGACATTCTCCCAAGGAGCCTCTGATGCCTTTGACCACTGAACATTTCTCACAGATTGAGGGTTTGCCAGGAGCATCTGTGTCCCCCAGGATCTCTGTTGAATAGATTTTTGGAGTAACTGTGGCAGCAGTGGGGCCGAGGGTGGGGAGTGGTCTGAATCCACTGGAAGGGACTCATGTCTCCTGTTCATTCATTTATTCAGTACTCACCATTGAGTGTCTATCCTGTCCTAGATTCTGAGGATTAAATTCCCTGCCCTCTTGGAACTAATTCTCTAAATTCTTGTGCTTCAGAGGCCTTGTCCTATGCCAGCACAAGGTCACTTATAACTAAAAAAAAAATTATTTTAAAATCATGCACATGCTGTAGGCTTCAGGATAAAATTATTCTTCATGTTAAAAGGATTGCTTTTTCTGTCATTACATTGTTTCTGCAGTATGCTTGTTCAGTTAAGTAAACTCATTTAATGTGACATTGATAGAATCCCAGCCCAGAACGCAAGTTTGAAGGGCAGATATGCAGGGAAGAGCCTTTGGAAGAAATAATTCTTTCCCTGAATAACAGAAAGATAAAATGAGCTAATTTTAATTTTATTATAAGTGATTGCCAATACTCCAACATAGTGATCTCTTCTTTTCCTTGTCTAAATGAAATCTAAATTTTAGGACCACTTGAGACCTCTTCGACAGCAAGAGATTGTTTTGCCAATTCACTTTCATTTGGAAATGATTTTTAAATTTCCTATTACATTTTTAAACTTTGAATTTCAAAAGCTGTATAGATTGCTATTTTTATCCTCTTATTTCCATTATTTTGATGTCCCCTTCAGATCTTGAAGCTATATGTTATATATATATATATATATATATATATATATATATATATAAGGTTATTCTGAATTTGATACTTACCAGGAAAAATACGTATCAATGGGAGTCATTGTTTCCCATTAAATTCCATTAAATATAGTCTATATTTTGTGGAGCTTAATTTACTCAATATGTATTTGACAGGTGTTCAGTCAGTAACATATACTGAGCCCTACATATGATTAAAATAAAATTATTTTCAAAATTGTGGTCAAAATGAGTGGCAGGAAAACAAAATACATCTGTTTAAATTATTTTTATTATTCCCTCAGTTTCTAAACAAATCCCCATACCTCACAACTTACTGAACTTATTTCCTTACTTCAGGTAGCTTTCTGTTAGACAACCCTATTAGAGCTATCTATGCTTTTTTGTTTTAGATCCGAAAATCATAGCCTGTTCCTCCCCCTCCCCACCCGTTTCTCAGAAACCTATTTTATATTTAAGGATTGCCTGTTCTCTAGCCATCAAGACCACACCTAATCAATCATTCAGACAGCTAACCAACACCCAGAAAGCATTTACTGAGCATCTACTATACATCAGGCTCTGTTCTAGACATTGGGTATACATCTTAAGACGCTTTTAAGGCAGGCTTGGCTCATGACCCAATCAATTGCAGTGGGAGATTAGCATTGGAATTGGAGACCTCTGAAATACTTCAGTGATCCTTTCTAGTAGTAGTATTTTTAAATGTTTGATTTTAAAATGTTTGACTTTTTAATGTTTCTTGCTTGATTTTAAAATGTTTCAGCCCCTTGTGAGAGAATGCAGTGCTCAGGAAGGAAATCCTGTATACAGGATGCCAAGTTAACACAGACCAAGTTTAGACTGATTATAAGACCTCTTCCACATTTACATATAAGTTTGTAGGATTGTTGGTTTTGTCACAGTCAGTCTTCCCCTGCTTCCAATCCACTGTTGTTAAGAAAGTTCTGGAGGTATTGATCTCCATATATGTCTCAGATTGGGCAAGTTAGGGGGTAGGGGGTGGGAAGGAAGAAGTCAGAAAAGGATGAGAGAGACATGGACCAGCCTGGAAGGCAGGCCAACGAGGAAAAGGAGAGAGAGGCGGGGGCTTTGTGTCACCGAGTCTGAAACTCCTTTGTGTTGTTTCTTGTCTTTTTACCCCCTGCTGTCAACTTTTCTTTTTGTTTTGCCTTTAAGCTGAAGTATTTTATGAGGTTCTTTCCACATTTATATCTTTTGTAACCATTTTATTCCTCTCCTTATACTTATCCCAGAAACAGTATCTATGGAACTTGATTGTGAAATGTTTCTCAGAATTAATCAATAACACCTTGGGGTTTTCCAGTTTAATTTGTGTATATTTATCTTGGAATGGAGTGCACATCTCTTTCTAGCATTCAATATTGTAGCTGTTTGGATGTTGGAAGATTCTAGGGATGTGAGGGGAAGAGGTTATATTTTTAGCTATCGTGATTCACTTTGTAAACAGTATACACTGTAGGCAGTCCTCCGGTTGATTTACTGCATATGGCATTAACCCATTCTAAGTATGTTCTACAATTGCAGTGGTTTACAAACCAATAAAAATATAAAATACTGAAATAAATATTTATGATTCCTTTTCTGTATTGCCCTAAAGATACAATGAAAATAAATTTAAGAGAAAATATTTGTACTTGAGAAATTCAGGGAAAAGTCATGAAGCTATAATTAAAAACAATTTTAGGGGTTAAGTAAATTTGGGGGCAATAATTCAGTTTTACTAATTGTCTCCTTATCTTCTATTCATTTGCACAAAGCCAGTCATACTGAACTATAAAATACACCATATGTTGTCATTTAAAAACAAAGTTCTGTATTTAAATTTGATATATCTACCATGTGACCTGTATGCCACCATTTCCTGCATCAGAATCCTTCTTAACAAAGAGCTTCCAGAAAACCACTGTCAATTGATGGGAGTTGACCCAAGGAATGAACCTCTTTGCTATCTTATTTTCAGGTGCATCTCTACCCTTACATCCTACCCTTCTTACTCTCACATCCTGCTGTAGTTAGGACAGTTGTCTAATTCTGTTACAAACATACCAGTCCCCTTCATCAAAGACCATCTCACAACCCACCCTATACATAAATCCAACTCTTTTTTGTCCAGTGTTCAAGTCTCACTTTCTATAGAAAGCCTTTCCTGGAGACTGCAACCAAAATGGGGAGAGTTCAGTGGTTTCTAAACCTAGCTGCTCATCAGAATTAAATGGAAGCACTTGTGTAAAGTATAGATACCTGGACCTCCCCCAGATACTACTGAATCAAAATCTCTGAGGTTGAGACCTATGAATATGCATTTTATCATGCTTCCAAGCCAACTCTTATACAACTTCCTGGGATAGATTCTCCATTGATGCTTTGGGACCTTCTGGTATAATAAAAAGAACTAGAAATTTAGGAGCCTATTGGACCTGACTCCGGATCTTTGTCCTTCCACTTACAAGCTGGCTGGACCTCATTGGGCCTTAGCTCCAATAAACTCCAAAATTACATTCTCTTTCCCAAAGAATTTTTGGAGGGGAGGATGCTATGTGGGTTTAAGAAACCAGCCAACTAGATTAATACATTGTGTAGTTTGAATGTAGTTGTCTGAAAGTGGCCCAGGGAAACAGAGATGGCTTTCCATAGCGTATGGTAGCCTGTCACTGTGGTCCTGTTGAATATCAGCAGCCTTCCCCTCTCTCCCCTCTTTTAAAGTGCAGATGAGTTTTCTGATCCAAAAAGCTCATGGTCATTTGTGCTTAGAATGATGGCAAAAGGGAAGTGAGTTGCAATTTCCTATTCATGGAAAGTGATCATTGAAGCACTCCATCACATGGTGGGGAAAGATAGTTCTAAAAGACGTGAGTTCTTTGTGTCCGTTTCAGACCTGAAACTATTTAGATATTTAAGGAGTTTCAGTGCCATCTACAAGGGATTTTCCTTCTCTTCACTCAAGATAAGCGAACTGTAGAGTCTTAGAATAAGAAGGAACCTCAGAAACCATCTCATTCAGCCAGTCCTCCTGTGATGTCTCAGTGACTTCCATCGAATGCTCGGGCAGAAAAACTCATTACCGCACTGAGATGTGTTAGGAAACCTTTTGGCAATGAGCCAGGTGTAAACCAAAACTGAAAACATTTTAAATGTTGGCTTAACTGATGGCTGCAATCACATATAGTATAATTGTGTTAACTAGTACAGTTAGGACAAGTGGATTCCTTTACAGGCTACCTTATTTAGACATGCATCTCTGCTCCTCCCTTCTCTCAGCAGCTTTTGAGAAGGAATTTTATCCCCAGTTATCTGCAGTGAACAACCTTAAAGATTTAGTTATATAAATTAAGCAGTTATGATTAACCCCTTCGGGAAAACAAAAAGTAGAAGATATTTTTTGGTTATTAATAGTTTGTTATGAGATGGATTCTGGACTAGTCATTTTAAATACATTAATTTCATACATTTTTCTTAATAATCCAATGGCCTTCCTATAAAGTAGTTGTCATTCTATCTTTTTTACTCATAAGAGAGCAAGTAAGTGGCTGAGCTTAGGCATTTAATCCAGGTCTAATTCTGAGAGTGTTTAACAGGAATCCATGACATTAGACCATGATTGAGGCTGAGGCTCCTATTTGTGGGGTTACATAGTAATTAAAGCTACAGACTTTCTCCTTGGATAATTTTGCATACATACAAACTTGTACATATGATTCCAGAAGTTACAAAGTTTCCCTGAAGCCTGTGCTTCCCAAGGTAACACCAGGCTAAATTTAGCTTGATAGTAAATATTGTAAAAAATAAAAATAAATTCCTCATGTACCTCACATATTGCATTTAGCATTTTAGATGGGAATAGGGAAGAATAATCTAGTAAATTTGGTGTATGTATTGATTGGGTCAAAAGTGTGTTGCTGTAACTGAGCATTCAAGTCTTTTTGAGGGGGCTGGGCCATCATTTTCTTAATTCTCTCTTTTTTTTTTTTTTTTTTGGTTTTTGGTTTTTGGTTTTTGTTCAAAAATCACACTCTAGGGCTTTGATTTGCATGTGGGAATAAGCATCGTGATAGTACTGAAATACTAGGGCTGGAAGGGACCTTGGACAACCTATTCACAGATGAAGAAAAAAGGCCCAAAAAGTCTCTTTGACCTGCCCGAAGTCACACAGCCAACTACAGTAGGGGTCAGACTCAGAGTCCAGAATTTCAGATTCTTATTGCAGTGGTTTTTCTACTACATTGAACAAACCACTAGTTGGTGACATGCACATCCAAAGGGACAATAGCAGCCACGATACTTCTTGAGTCCTTTCCTTTTCAAACCATGAAACATTTCTCCTTTGAAGATAAAATGGCAGCAAGAGACTTAGCACAGATATCCGTTTGGACACTGTAAATGTGCTGGGCAGAAGCTGGCTTACATCTTCAAGAATACAAGACAGAGGACAGGAGCCGTGGGGCCAAAGTGAGATTGGGAATGCCGACTCTTTGGACAGAATTGTAGAGTTTAGACTATTATCAGCTCTCTGGCCTTTACTCAGACCAGTTACTCCTGTGCGTCTTCATTCATCCACAAGCGTCTGTTGGGCACCAAACTGTGTGCCTGGTGCTATGCGGGGCGATAGGAAAAAGCTCTCAGGCCCTGGCAGGCTTAGCAGACAAATCCAGTCTGCAGCCCCACAGCATTTTGCCTAATGCTGGAGGTAGCGGACTCAACAAGGTCACTCATGTTCCAAACACAGTCTTTGAGGCTTTCTTGCCTGGGAGAATGATTTATTATTTCCTCCAAAGTTGTTCTCCTTAGAGAAAAATAGTTTACATTTGTGTTAGCAAAGTATTGGCCAGTATACCTAAGAGTTTTTCCTTCAGCATAGAATCCCCTCCCAAAAGTAATATCATGGATCATGGATCATAACCAGACTAATTAAAAATTGGAACCTGCTCTCTTTCATGAGTACAGTGATTACCAATGCTGGCCTTTCAGAGATGTCTCCAGGTACCTTAAGGGACATTAAAAACTGCCCCAAATAAAGTAATTTTCACTCCTCACAATTTATAAAGTACATGTGTAAAATGATATACCCTGCTTTGGAAAGTCAGTGTTGTATGGCAAAAACACACTACAGGGAGGAGCTGTGACTATTCCCAAATGGTGGAGGGCTGTTTCCTTAAGTCAGCAGAAATATGACGATGTAGCAGCCATTTCCATTTTACCGCTAATTCACTCCTAGTAAATCATCATTCTCTAAATTAATTAATAATTCAGCATTTTTGTTCTTGCTATGAAAAGATTCTATGCTATGCTGTGAAATGGCCATGGCATTTTCAGGATTTGAATTTTTATGATATTTTAGGTTGCAGACAACTCTTTCAAGCCAGGAAATAGAAAATAAGAGAGAGAGAACACAAGCAAGTACTTTTCATGTGTGTGTTGATATGAACTATTGCATACCAAAGAACTTTTTTTCATCAGGGATTTTTTGGTGCATTCTAATGTAAACTGCATTTTTAAATAGGCCAAACTATTGATGGCTTTATCGAATGTAATAATTTATTTCAGAAGTATTTTAGTCAAATGACATTTCAGCATCACATAACAGCAAACACAATAGCCATTTTCCATAAGATTCTCTTGAGCCAAGGGCTTAAGAAAAAATAAAACTTGCCTTGTTCCAAACATAGCATTGTGCAGAACAGTTGTTTATTACGCTAGAGAAGAAAAGAGTTCTGCCAGCCAGGCATGGTGGGCCAGAAAAACATGCCATTGTGTCAGATCATCCCAAGAAATCTCCGTTTTTCCCTCCTTTCCTAATAATGTTTGACAAGTGGAGATGAATTTTTAAAATCCAAGTCTCTTTTATGCCATTCATTTGGATAATACCATAAAAATCTCTCCTCGGGTATTCAGAGTATTACAACATCAATGACCTGTCAGCAGCTGCATACAGTTTTTCTTTTTAAGACTGTTTAAAGCCATGGTTAAATTCTAATTTTCTAAAATAGGTCTAAGTATGGGTTGAGCCAAAATTAGGTGCACTTTTCTTGCTAGAAATCAGACCACAAATTGTACATTGTACTTACAAAGATGATTAAGGCGGTCCAGCCGCACACCAGCAGTTAGGCAGATTAATTGGAGCATGCAGATTTGTGTAAAAACACATGTTGGGATTGGAGGAACATTTTTTTTTATTCTGTTTAGAAGTTTTTTACAAGTTCCTGCACATAATTTGCACATTACCTAATTCTGTCCTAAAAGTCTTAAACTCATATGCATTTAAGCATTTTTGCTAAATGGGAACATCTCACTGGTACTTTCTTCTAGTAAGTTGGTGGCAAACTTTTTTTACCTAGTAAACCCCCTGGGTAGAAGTGGGTAAATTATATGATATGTGAATCCTATGTTGAAAAAGTTGTTGTATTTTTTTTTTAAGTTCCCCCATCAGCATTTCATTTCATGGTTTTAGCACCCACTGAAGATCCACCATTTCATTAGGGGTTGCAAAATGATGCTATTCTAATTTTCTCATCTTCACTACACTTAGCTGGAATTCTTCTATAATGAAAAACTTTCCTTCCTCAACTATGTGTTAACTCTGAGAAAACTGGTACAGAAAAGCAAGATAAAATGCTTGATTTCCTTAAGTTAGCAACTTTCAGAATAATAAATTGTTTCTCTTCAAAAAAAAGCAGCATGATGAAACCAGAGCCTGTTTTTTAAACAAGGTATAGACTTAGGAGCCACACAGAGCTGGAGCCTCTGAGCCCTGATACAAGGGGACATATACTGAACACTTAAGAAATATAAATTGGAATTCACTGAAAACTGTGGATTAAAACTAACTCTCACAGGGTTATAGTAAGGATCCAAGATAAGATATGCAGAGTGCCTCGTGCTTAGTGGGGGCTCAGTGAAGGGAATGGTGAGCGAGGGGACAGTTGTGTGTGGTGGTGGTGGTGGGCAGGTCAGCTACTTCTGGGGAAAATATCAGAGTCTATCAAAGCAATACCTGCTTAAAGCAAGTGTAAAGGACCACACATTTGGATTTCTTGCCATATATATAGAATGCTGTTTAGACAGCAGAAAAAGGAAAAAAATGTGCAACAGTCACTGATCTTGATGGCCTCATTTGTCTAAGAATCTGTCTGTTCAAAATTTTCCTGTTGCCCTTATTGTATTTGCTTTGTAGTACTGAAGAATAATCTATCTTATTCTGTGAATAAAATCTCAAGTCTTTCATGAAGATTTTTTGTTGTTGGAATTTAGTTGGATCTCACCCCTTTCCCTTTAGCTCTGCTATGTAAGTAAATTTGGCTTTTCTTTCTCCATTGCTTCATGTACTTGATATCTCTTCCCCCTTTTGCTATTTTTTCTTCAGTGCCATGAAAGTAATTGTTGCCCCAAAGGGTCTCTTGCTAGAAATAAGCTGGAGTTCCTGTAGGCACTACTTTCTAGACAACTCCCCTGGCGATTTTATGGTGCTGCATGTGTGTGACTTTTTCCCTCCCAAGTGAAACTGTCAGGTTCTCTTAAGTGGTGGATGTTTTTGGCCAGGAGGAGATGGGTTATCTTTCTGAATGAGCTATGAGATTGATCTCAAATGTCACAGTGCTGTCCTGTAAGATTTAGTTTGCTTGTACAGATTCACCAAGGAGAGCCTCTGTGGTTCTTACTTTTGTGAGAATGGGATGAATGATGAACAATAACATGGAGGAAATTCCGAGCTGTTAAAATATCCTTAAGCCAATCACAAGGCGGCTAAGGATGTATCATATACTCGGGTTCCCATCGTAATAAATGTAGTAATTTGCCGAAAGAGGTACTGAATGGCAGTGATCAGTAATCTCTATAATCTGTCTCAGTGTCCTTCTGGACCCTGTGGTTAACCAAAGAGAAGAGTCAGGCAGGCCACACACTTGGACCCTCTGGACCTCAGCTCTTCTTCTGAAAAGGAGCTGACATTCTGGGAGTCCATATTCGCTAACCAGAGATTTGGCTAGCCATGTCCTACGGGGGAACTTTAGCCCAGGGCATCTGTGAGGTGGGCACAGAGGTCTGTACACATTCAAGTTACACTGACACACAATTCACATATTTTTCTTAGTTCAAAGAAAAGCCACTGGTTATAGCCTGAGCTGGTGATTGGACTTGGGACTTTTCAATACACTGCAACTTGAAAACTTGCTCTCCAGTGACCCATGGAAAAAATGTTCCCGTTACCTTGTGCAGATAACTAATTGGAAGTTGAGCACCTCTCATGAGTGTAAATACTTTTTATAGAAAGAATTGGTAGTTAAGCCATAATTCTTGAACCTAGGATTTATTGTAACTGATAAACTGCTTGCCCAAAGTCTAATTTAACCCTCGATTTGTTATGACTTGTTAGTTTGACACACTCTCTGCCATAAAAACAGCTAAACCCACACTGCTCACAATGGTAGAGCATATACCTGTGAGAGACCTTTCAGAATATTGGACAGGACTTTAATAATTCTACCTAAAACTTTATTAAATTGAGATCAGCAAATAATAGTAAACGATGAGTCATATAACCTATTTTGATATGACACAAAACTCATTAATCCTGATTTTCCATACATTTCCAGAGTTAAGCACTGATAGCGTCCATAAAATAAGAAAAAAGTAAAGTGAAGCAATACATATTTCTAAGTAAGCATGTCTTTAATCTAAATTTGATTTCTCTTTTATTAGAGTTTACGACAACAAAGGTGAAAAATAACGTATATTTGAATAGCTTTTTGTTCCTATAGAGAAAATCTAAGTTTTCAATCCTATGAATTTATAATATTGTGGCCAAAGTGAATGATTGGTACAAATTGGGTGATATTCTTTATTTCTTTCTAACTCTGCTCATTAAGAATGTTATCTTTTGGGCGGGCCATGGTGGCTCAGCAGGTAAGAATGCTTGCCTGCCATGCCTGAGGACCCGGGTTCAATTTCCGGTGCCTGCCCATGTAAAAAAAAAAGAAAGAAAATGCAGAAAGAATGTTATCTTTTTATTTCTTTAAAAAATTATAATACATAAGAAATGGTGCTAGATCTATAATTTTAAAACTGCAGTCTTTTGTCTATGTATGTGTAGATTGTAATTCCTCCTATTGGGCCCAGCATCTCATTGTGACCATCTCTCATTTTATTCTATGAATATTATAATCTCTTTAATCCATTTCCTTCTGTTTAGGTCTCTGGACACAATTCCCATAAGGTCAATTGTTCTCATGTTGTACAAAATTGTGTTAGACCTCCAGTTTATAGGTCATCAATATATCAAGTGCTGCCCAACCCTGCCTTAGCCTGTCCCGCTCTCATTCTCCTCCTGCTGCCTCTCCTTCTATCTCTGTTCTTTTCTTTACCACCATTAAGTCTTGAGAGAGTCATCTGCACTCAGGGTCTCCACTTGCTTATGTCTCTGTAGCCTGTCTCCCACCCCACCTCCCCATCACTCAACTGTAATGGCCACTTATCAGACCCAGTAGAGAGCTCTTGGCCCTTATCTTTTCTGACCCTCCCATCTCTTTGACCCTATTAAATCCGGCTCTTGACTTCTATAATGCCTCTCTTTCTTGATTCTCCTTCCAAACTGCTGATGCCTCAAGCTGCCCATCTTCCTTGCCGAGTTCCCTTCCTCTATCTGCCTCTTATCTTCTGGACTCCAAACTTCCATCCTCAGATCCCTTCTCTCTTTATTTTCCTAACAGTCTTGTCTATGCTTCTGTCTTCAACATAATTTCCAAATCTGTATTACCAGTTTAAATATTTTTCTCGAGTCCCAGATTCATTCTTCTAATTGCCTACTGCTCTGATTTTCAAACCTGCTGCTAGGGAAGCCCCAAAGTGCCAGACAGCAAATGTCTTTATGCTTTTCCTTGCCCTGGGCCTTACCTCTTGCTCCATCTTACCTCCTCCTCATCTTGCAAAACCAGTTAGAAATTTACCTCTTTAGTGAACGCTTCCCCAGCTGTCATTTTTCTACTTTCCCGTCACCATGACTGAACTGTGGTAGCTTTTGAAAAATTACAGTGCCATGATTAGTAGTTATAGTTTCAGACTCTTAACCCACATTTCCTTTTGCATTAGCCAGGAAACTATATATACTAATAAGAATTATCAGAGATATAAGGACTGCTTCTCTGCCATTCCTAAGCATATATTTTAACTTCTAACCTTTTTACCCACTATAGTCACTTGTACTTAGATTTAAAAAGTTACTCAGTCTTTTGTCATTTGAATATCTTGTCTCTCTGTATCTAGAGAATTATTTTAAGATTATAGTGAATACACTTGTTAGCATCCCAAAATATTGAATAAACTAATATTAAATAAGTTGGTATGTTCTTATCATACTATTTTGATCATATATATATTTATCCTGAAACAATTAGATATTAATTGAACTGTGGATATAGTCAGTTCTGTCACTTAAGGACTGAGTTCTGTTTTAAAAAGAAGCTACAGATTCCTTTTATTTTAATTTCATTCCCAGTAATACCTATAGTTATCCTAGCAAAAGACTAAGTATCAGATAACATGTGTCACGTATTTAATATTCCTCTAGAAGATTAGGAGAGTGGTTATACTCATACTTTTTGGTAGGAATTATGCATCTTACTGATATAAAATTTGACTAAGACCAATATGTTTTTACTTACCTGAAAAGATAAAGATGTTGTCCCACTTTAAAGAAAAGTGTAGTGATAATTATAATTTAAAAAGAAAAAAAAACTGATGAGTAGTTTAAACTCAGACGTGATTTTTGTTTCAATTTTTTAAAAGCTCTAATTAGTATATTCTGACAGATACAAATTAACGTCACCTTCAGATGTTTTAGATTGCTTGGTAACAGTCCCATTTTATAGAATTTAAAGGTTTGTCTGTGGGTACAGAGTGAGAAATAGCTTGTCAGAAGGTGATGATATCAGAATGTGAAAGATTTTGATTAGTTTCAAAACAAAATTATAACTTAAATGTATTTTAATAATGCTTAGCAGTCGCATTGATTCTGAAGCATTTAGAACACTCTAAATAATTGTCATGAATCTTTTTATCTCCCCATATGAGATAAAACACAAAATATAAAGACTCATTTTTTATGGGTCTCATTTTCTAACTCAACTGGAAATATAATAAATATAATAGGGACTGTTAGTGTAAAGTGGTTCAACAGCACTTTCCAGAATTCCTCAGTCAACCCTCGATGAGGCATCAAGAGATCCAAATAGTAACTCCAGCATTTCCAGTAACTTGCCAAAAGTCTCAGGGGCCTAAATTAGCCACCGAAAAAAATGTGTTAGCGTTTTCTATGAAACACTCTACAAATGTAGATTGATATACTATGTTCTTATGTTTGGAAAAAGAAAGTACTTTTACAGCATGATTATTTAAACCCACATCTCTCCTCCTTTCAGCATTACCTAGATTAGTAAAATGAAACAGTCTGGGATTGCTTCTGTGGAAATCGTGGTAGTAAATTGCCATATGTGTCTCCATTATAGTCCTGGCTGATCTGATTTTGGATGTAACAACTTTCCTGCAAACCGGTCTTTTGGTCTCTTAGGATCTTCAGTGCCTTTCTATGAAGTCAAAATAAAATAGCACCTTGTTCTTCAGCCTCAAACACAGACTTTGACAGGTGATCTGAGTTGCTGCCAGCAACAATTGTTTCCCGCTCCTAAATTCTAGATCATCCTTCTCAGAGTTGTTACTGTTCAAAGGTATGGCTAGAAGTAGATTTGTGTTAAGCTAGAAGGTAAGGAAGCCATGCCCGTATTGCAGTATTGAATGCCACAAAGTTTGAAGTGACCAATTTAAACTGAACCAGGAAGGCTCCCAGGCCCATTTTCGTATAAAAGTATTTCAGCCAATTCCCTTGGAGACGAAAGATAAAGTGTGAAAAGCAGTACCTTGACTTTCCTCTGAGTAGCAGATGACACCAGGGCCTTTGGTTGGGAGGGTAAGTAAGGTCATCAGCTGAAGTGAAATAGCTGTGCAGATACACTCTGCCTGCCATCCATCTGTCTATTCACTCAATACTCAATATCTGCTACATCATACACCGCTAAATGCCAGGTAAGATTAAGAGGATAGGATATTTGCCTTCATGGAGGAGATATACATTAAACAAACATAAATAAGTATGTAATTATAACAGCTTTTAAACCCATGGTTTGGCAGCAGAAAACCGATTCATTTTGCCATGTTGTTTCTGAATTCCTTACAATCGTAAATCCCATAAATCAAAATAAATTCCATAATTCCATATAGGAGATGTTATTATAGTGTATATCGGTACAGGCGTAAATATCCCATTAAAAAATAAATAACAAACCTAGTTACTTTTTATGCAAGTCATTGGACCTAGTATTAGGAATCTTCTCTGTTATTTAATATATCATTTTGAATGAGTTTGGACTCACCAGTTGCCATAACTGGTTGGTCATATTTCTCTTTGTTTTTCTTTTAAGAGATGTTTCTTTAAAAAGTGATAGTGGACAGGGTCAAATAAATATAAAATAAACCATCAGAATGACAGAAACCAATCTTCCTACTGTATCATGTATACATATATGATGCTATGCTAGAATTTAAAATCATTTGATAATTTGCATTTTTATACACCAATTTCCTGAATCTGTATATATTTTCATACTACCTGGTTTAAATGGATTTCCAGGCCTGGTCCAGTGTAACATCATGAACTTCAAATGATTCCTTGCTATAGACATTGAGATAGCTTTCAGTATTCTAATTATGTAAATACTTGTGCACAATTGATTTTGTAACCTTTATCTTTGTGTAAATATATTATTTTCAAAATATACAATCCAGGAATAGAATTTCTATATCATTGGACATATAGATTGGAAAGATATTTTATTCATATATCAAATAAACAATTCCAAACAGAATCCCAATTTATAAGCTTTGGAGATGGTTTATTTTGTTTTCAGTTTTTAAAAAAATTTTAATATTCACATAAATGCATATGTAATATTTTCTGTTAATTGCATACTTTGAAAATTATGTGTTCATTTTTTTCTTACACATTTGACTTAGTTTTTCATATATTTGAAAAATCAATAAATGTGATCTATCACACGAAAAAAGCAATAGTGGTAACTTAGTCTACCTATAGGTATGCCTGAGTTACTTCTGGAGGACCTCTTTTGTTACTCAGATATGGCTTCACTCTCTCTAAGCCCAATTCTGCAAGAGAAATCATTGCCTTCCCCCCTACATGGGACATGACATCCAGGGGTCAAAGTCTCCTTGGCGACATGGGAGATTATTCCCAGGGATGAATCTGGCCCTAGCACTGTGGGATCAACAATGCCATCCAGACTAAAAGGGTGGAAAGAAGTATAACATCAGTGGCTGAAAGAGTTCAGATAGAGTCAAGAGGCTACTCTGGAGGTCACTCTTACACAAGTTTCAGTTAGACATTGCTGCCTATCATAACTTGCCAAACCCCAACCAAAACCATTCCAGCCAATCCTAAAGAACACCTAGGGCAATATATAAGATTCTACAAAGGTTCCATGCACTAGGGTAACTTTCCAGACACCTACAACCTCCAGATGGGTCCCTGGTCCAGATAAGTCCTGAAACCTTGAGGGGCCAGCCTTTCCAATTGCCTCATTCCATCCTCCTATCCCATATTATCGATAGCCTTTCCAACATGAAAAAGTTAGAATGGACATAGCCCAAATACCCCTAAAGAGTGGGAAAAAGATGAAAGGTGATGGTAGAGTTATACAGCGAAGGTCAGATTTAACAAATAAGTCTGGGTGCTGAGTCATTGTATTGATATTTCTTTTAGCCTCCAGTATCTTAGAGCAGCTAGAAGTGAAAACTTGAAGTTGTGGAATTATAACCTATACCAAGCTCTGAAATCTGTCTACAACTAACTGTTTGCTGTGCTTTAAAATTTACTGTTTTTTGTATATATGTTATTTTTCAGAAAAAAAGTCAAGTGTGATGATAAAAAAATATTTATTCCTTCTAGTTTCCAATGTTTTGGAGCAGTCAGAAGGAAAAATCTGAGATAATGGTATAGTAGCCCATGACAAACTCTGGGATCTGTCCTGTAACTTCTTGTTGAAGAGTGCTTTGACAACTATTGCTTTTTTCTTTCTTTGCTCTGTATATGTGTTATATTATACAATTTAAAAAGTTAAAAAAAAAAAAAAAGAAGAAGAAGAAGAAAAAGCAATTGTGGGAAATAAAGTTTGAGCATTCACTCAGGAAATAACTTCTATTAGTGCCTTAGATAGCAGACAGGCCTGACTGCCTGCTAGGAACTCTGGTTCTGCCGCGCGTATCTGCAAGCCGGAAGCACATGTTTGCGTCCTCCACCCTTGATGAAAGTCAGATTTAATGTCTATACTGCCTTTTATGTGTACAACCTCCAGAGCTTGTTTATGAGATTTTATTAGCCACAATCACAAACTCAGTAATGTTTTTGGAATAGCAAAGAAGAAATGACAATACATAGATAAATTGATTCAGCAGCTATTTATTGAAGCCCGGTTACCCATCTTCTCACAGCCTTGGGGCAAGGGATGTCGGACAACATTCTTTGCCTTTTAACAAAAGGAACAATAAAAACAAGAATTGAAATTGTGGGGGGAAGAAAAAAGCAATAGTGGGTCTGTTTCTGCAGTGACCCTTTTTATAATGGAGAGGGCTGGCATTTTCTCTGACTTTGGTATATTTGGCTAGTCTGACAGGGTCTTCAGCTACATCACCAGCTGCACAAATCGTAAGGTCTTTTACAAGCATGAGGTCCTCACAGATTACTTCTGATATCATCTTGCATTGGCCTTAAGATGGCCTGTTAGTTCAAGCCCTAAAAATAAACACCTATTAATCAGCTAATGGCAACATGGATAGACCAGTTCTTTGAGTCAGTCTAACCTCATTCAATAAGCTTGTCTTATGTCACCCAGGATGAGACAGTTTGCAGCCAGGAATGCCTCTGAAAGCAGACAATCACAAGCTTAACTAAATGTTTAAAATAACCTCCGTAACTCCTCTTCACACTGATAGATTGCTTTCAACTCAGCAGGATCAAACAACGGCACCAGCCCCAGTGGCCTTAGTGGGGCCATCTGACAACTACAGAGTTTTTAAAGTAAAACTGCAGGTTCGGTCAGGGCATTGAAGCGTAGCTTTCCCTTGACTTGCTTTTAATCAAAAAACAATCAGAAAGGAACTCACTTCTGGAAGTCCTTATCTTCATAAAACTCAGCTAATGACTCCTGTTCAGTCAAATGAGGTTGCTGTGTAACTCACTAAGGAAACTGTTAGCTGGTCACCTCGTGCCCGCAGACTTCTCAAAGAATACAAATTGGAGGAACCCCGTGGAGCTGGGCTGTGACTGTTTATCTACACAGACTTTGTCCTAATGTCTCCGGAAAGTGGAGCCCTCCGTATAGTTCTCAAACTTTTTTTTGAATGGCGGTCCTTTTTCTGTATGGGGTTAGAGTGGGAGGGGGGGAATAGGAGAGATTTGTTTTAATGTATACTTTAATGTGTTTACACCCAAGTAAGTGAGCTGAGGTAGATACTTTGGCCCTGCACAAAGTAAATATTTAGCTCATGTGAGATTCCGCACAGAACCACGGCCCGAAGCCTTTGGATTATAAGGAATGGGACCATCCTCAGGGGAAGGGCTGATGTGCACCCACTTGTAATCGATAGGAAGGGGCTTTCCACGGTCATAGGATCCCATCAGGCCCCCAGAGCACCTTAGTCAGCTATCCAGTGCCCTTCCGGCACTCATGAGCCCCACTCCCACCGGATCTTTCCAGCCATATCCACAGTCTTTCAGTCTCTTCCACTCTTCTCTGCACTTCCCCAGAACTCTTACACTATTCTCCGCGCTCTGCCTGCGTGTACATCTCCTTCCACCTGTGGTGTCTGCTGTCTTTACCACCTCGTGAACTGTGACTTCAAGACTCACTTCAGACGTCACCTCACCTCTGCTCAGAGCCTTCCCTGAACCGGCCTTGTAGAGGTGAGCTCTTCCTTCTCTGGGTAGAGAATGTTCCCTGACAACATTTCTCTCATCCCAGTACGCTTTTCTTTTAACCTATTGTTACCCCTACCCCTGAGAGTCCCTGTAAGGCAGGCACTGTGCTCGTATTATCTTTGCATCTCTAGAACTTGGCATGCTTTTCAGGAAGGAATAAAGTATTGTTATCACTATTTTGCACTGAGGAAAAGAGGCGAGAGCATTGCACACTGACAGCAGCACCATCCTGGAAGGAAGTAGAGCTGGGTGAGTCCAGGCACTTGCAGATGCTTGCTGTGTGACCTTAAGTCACTTGACCTCCGAGAACCTCAGTTTCCTCAGTAGTCAAGCCAGAATAATGCGGTTTTTGATAATCAGATATATAACTATCCAATTTTTGAAAATATTTTTAAGACTATGAAGCATCCTGCCCATGGTCAGTTCAAGAATAGAGCCAGATGGAGTCCTTGGTAGAGCTGGACCTCTGCTCTCCACCCTGCCCTGCAGTTTTCTGTACTCACACATGATCCTTGCACTGTGCTTTAAAAGAACAAAATTACCACACATTCAGTTTTTCTGTCTTTGGCCTCATATTTCTTTCCTGCAATTGTCTCATGAGGTGGCTTTATGAACCACAAGAATACCCAGGTTTGGGGCACTTTTGAAAATTAGCATTGGCCCCTGGGCTTCCTAGAGACCCATTGTGTGCTCCTCCATCTGCCTAAATGACCATTTTTCAGGGCCCAAAGTTCTCTGTATTTTCTTTGACAGGACAATCTCAAGCAGCAACTGTCATTTGTTTCCTAATTATCTTCTTAAAAGTCTTTAAATATTAGTTTAAATGTTCAGATTTGCTCCTTTTCTGTTTCTTTTTTTTTTTTTTTTTAATGCTAAAACCATTTATTATAAAAACAAGCTATTCAGCTTGGCAAGACTTTTCAGAATGCTCTTGGTCTAAAAGGAAATACATTTAGGATGGTACAATGAAACCTCAGTTCATTACCCTGAAATGCCTGCACAGCCCTTCTTTGTCTTGTGACCTGAGGCCTAAGTGTGAAAACAGGCACAAGTCATTAAGAACAGGAGCTAAAAAATTTAAATCACTGATGTCACCAGTGTTTTCTATCTAGTCTCTTTTGAAGTACCATTTCTCTCAGTCACATGAAGCTTATCAGTCTTTCTTTTTAAAGGCAGAAATAACTGTGTGAAATAACTTTTCCTGCCTTTTGGCAGGACACATATCTAAGTCATAAATTTGGGAAATTTGTTGACTCAGGTTTGCTTGCACTTTCTACCCCCCAAACCCCCCCCCCCCATTCTTCATCTTAAATTTTCACACTGGGTGAGTCTTGGTAAAGATGAGCACTTTACTGATACAGTTTTCTTATTCCTACTGGGTTCACTTCCAGACCTCTGCACATAGATGTGCTCATCCATGGTGGGAAAGAAAAGAAGACTTGGGGAGATTTTTCTCATTATGATTAGATTCTGTTATCAAATGGAATCTTTAGTAATGGGGCAATAATAATTGTATACAAATTAAATTTTTTCTTGGCTCCACCTTGAACCCCGAACTACAAATACTATTATGCCTGCTTTATAGATAACGAAAGTAAGACGCGGAAGGTTAAAAATAAAGATCCGTTAAAGGTGATGTTTTCTAGTTCCACATTTGGCAGAAGAGGAAGGGCTGACCCACCGTGGAAGAGTCCTTTCTTATAGCAGTTGAACTGACACTTGACATTATACCTCGAGATTGGGAGAAGGCGGTATTTGGGAGTGAGGTTTTAAATAAGGGTTTGAAAACTGTGTGAGTGAGAAACCTGCCCGGCGGTAAGGCGGAGCTCTCCAGACAGGGCGCTCCGTACAGTTCTGATTGGGCATCTCAACCAGGCCACATTGGAGCCTCATCTTCTTTCTTGAGTAAGCTACTTAACCTCTTTGTATCTCAATTTTGTCATTTGTAAAGTGGATCTAATAATAATTCCTACTCATAGGCTCACTGTGTATATTAAATAAGATAGTGTGTATGAAGTGGTGTTAGTAAGCTCCCGTCTTGTTCACTGTCTTCATCATCATCATGATCAATTTAGCATGGCCTTGTCGTTGCTTTCCCAGTGCTAAAATATAAGTAGGAATATTGCGGACTGATAGGGCCTTCATTTTAAATGAGGTCATTCATATGAGAAACTTAGAAGAGTACCTGGCACACAATAAATGTTCAGTAAACACTAGTTGCTGCTATGTATTATAATCCTTATTATCAACAGCATCATGTTATTCAAAGAAATAATAATCAAGTAGTCTGGTAACTTCTACCAGGGCCAAAGATGGCAGCTATGCCAGGAAAATAAATCTGGCGTAATATCAGTCAAGAGACTGAAGCCAGGTTACTTGAGTCTGAAAAAGGTTAATTGCACGGGCGTTACATTTACCAGCATGTTTTACTCTAATTGCATTCGGAAGGGGATCAAGTTGGAGACTTGCTCAAAAAGCCTGACAGAGAAGCTGTTTTCTACCGCGAGGATCCTCAGCCCCAGCCGAATCTGGCCGCTGTGGCCTGCCCACCGAGTGTGGTGTCAGTTCTGCTTGCAGGCGGCCATGAGTCGGAGAGCCGGCCCCGGCGCACCCTCATTGCGCTTCTCCAGAATCAGACCAGGGGGCCTTCTCACTCTCACCGCAGTTCTCCGTTTCACTTGGAAGTGTCCCTGCTTCACAGCTTCATTTTACAGATCCAGCATTACTTAAGCCATGTCTTTAAAAATATCATCAGATACGATCTTCATGGGCTTCAGTGTAGAGTTTTATTAACTATCAAGTTGACCTTTGAAGTTCACATGTTTGCATTCTCCTTTTCCTGGGCTCAATTTTCTATTTCTGTTTTGCTGTTTTGTCATACATGCCTCTTCAGGGAAAAGACAGGGTTTAAATAAATGAAAGGCCTCACCCCAACATTTAGAAACCGTAAACCTCTTATTTTTTTAAAGGAACACTATTGGAAATGGTGCGAAGGATTATTTTTGTAGAGTTTGTATTATTGAAACGCAAAGCAACGAGGAGCAGCGGCTCCTGCGGGACCCGGGGATGAAACAGGCGCCACAGGAGTGGCATTTGTGGTGCCCAGAGTGCAAAGCCGTGCGTCATACACAAATACGGTTCACTTTAATAGTGTGATATCTCTTCACTCATCTTAAACACCTTAAGGTATTTGGAAAGGGAGGAAGAAATAAAACAGATAAACCTGCTGAGATATGGCCAGGAACAGTAGTACTTCATTTTGATTGATGTTTTTACAACCTTATCTTCCAGATAAAAGCTACTGTAAACAAAAGCCTACCTAAATTGATTGTATTCAAAGAAAGCAAGAGCACCTGTGTGCAGCTATTGGCTTCAGAGTGCTTAGTTTTCCTTCTTGCACCCAATTCCTGCCCAGCCTCCCAGCCAGCCCCTCAACCACTGATAGTGTTGCTTCCAGGGAATAAGTACTGCTGGTTCCTACCCGGCTGTAAGCTGGAGCATAACATCCTGGAAAGCATAGATTACCAATAACAAAACCTCCCGTAGCCGATGTTTCAGAAACGTGCAACTCGGGCCCAGTTTAAGACTCATTTTTCTACTTCAGAAATAGCTTTCCTTCCCTTCCCTAGATGATAGAAAGCTATAAGCAAAGGCCTTCTTTCAAATACATGATAGCACTCACAGTTCTCGGGGGGGAGGACCCAGTGCCATTCATTCATGCATTCACTCAACAAGTACTTATTGACTGACTCCTGTGTGCCCCCAAAATACAAACTGCCTTCATCGAGTTTCCATTCTAGAGGTGTCTGCTTGATAAGTGCAAGTCCAGATTAATCGTACTTTCTTTTTTTTTTTCAAAGAACCATATACTATAAGTTTTCCCTTATCTGACCTTTTTTCACAATGACTTAGCTATTTCCAGCTTCTAATTTGTTTATTCCCTTTCAAGCATTTACCTTCATGAATCCATAAAATTAGAAGGCTTGCTTTTGGGGTCTGTGTTGGTCACTCAAATGGATTTTTCTTATTATGAAATATTTATTGTAAGAGAAAAATGTTTAACTACCCATTCAGAGCAAGTTGGGATCTGACATACCTAAAGCATTGTGTCATGTTTCTTAATGATAGATTTATAGGGCAAACATGTATCAGCTTTAATCCTTTAGTTATTTGACTTTGTCAGGGATGAAAATTCCAATTTTTTTTTTTAAGCAGACTTTTATATATCCAAAACCCATAAATCTCTTTGTGCCTTGAGATAAACTTCCGACTGAACTCTCGGTTACCCTGTAATCGTTTGAGCACAGAGCCAAGGAAAGAGGAGAAAGACCCTATTCCCCTATAGCTTATTTTTTAAATACATATTTGGGCTAAGCAATATTTATATAATAAAAAAGGTTTCTATTCTAAAATATGTTTCTAATTGCTGATGTTCACAAAGTTAGAAGTGAAAAATTCAGAAATAACCTCAAAATTTATCAGAGTTTGAGTGGACGGTACACAAACTGGTGAATACCAAAATCGGCTGCAGCCCTGTCCACCCAGGCGTTGCCAACTCAGTGATCCATTGTGGCTGTCATATCAATTATAAATTCTCTGGCATCAAACACTAAATCAGCTGAAATGATGGGTTTGCCTTTGGCATGTTTCCCTAGGGAAATAACTGAGAAAACCTGTAATAATTCATACAACCCATTTTGTAAACTACCCCAACTTTTAGAAGAAGGCTGGGGTATAAATTCCGAGTAGTTAGATATGATTTATACCCAAAGTCGGCAGAAGTGTTCTCTCAGTCTTCCTACTTAAATGTTTTGAAAGTAAACATGACCTTGGATGCTTTGTTACTCTTAGGTTTTCTGTTTCTTTCACTGCATTCAGTCTTTCTCTCGTCTTCCCATTTTGAGGATGTGTACTGCCCAACGTGTACATCATCTTTTGAAACAAAATCCAGGGATTACGTTCTTAAGCTCATCCTCCAGACTTCCAACTAAACAATCTACATACAAAGATGCTTCTCACTCCACCAGCCCTCTCTGTATACCTCTAACCCTACCCTTCATTCTCTCCAGAAATCAAAAGCATCATGGAGAAAGTTGAAAGGGATAACAGCACATAGTCGAAAACACACTTCTTCTATGAATACCTCTAGAGTACCATGTCACTGCTCTAATTCTTCTTTTGCTGTGAAGACTTTGGTGTTAGTTGGTAACTTATGTTTTACGCTTAAAATATAAATAAATTTAAGTTGTGAGCAACTTAAGGAAAGGACTCTTTCATTCCAGACATCCTCCAGACATATTTAGTGACTTGATCCAGATTTATATTGTAGGACCCTAGTACATTCAGGATACTTTTTGTTATGTAATCAAGATAATTCTACACATTGGTAAGAGAAGTATTTGATCAGTTTCATAAATTTCCTCCAAAGCAAGATGCCCACATAGGCTGTAAGTAGATTTTTAACAGGTAAATGCAGAAAGATTGACCAGTCTGTCAGGAATAAGCATTTCTCCAAGAAAACAAAGATTAAAGACATGGATTAAAAATAAAATATCCTCTGCCTTTGTTTTCGATTCTACCTATCTCATTTTTTCTTTTCTGAGGAGAGATTTACAAAAGGCTATTTTCGTGTATAGTATTATTGTAGACTTTAAGTATGACATCTAAGTATATCCAACACAGCACAAAATGAAGTAGAAATTAAGCACTTTTCCAGGTAATTTAATGTGGACAGGAAAATGCCTGTTACATAAACACCAAGGAGAATTTCAAGTGGTTGTGGTTGTGTATTTATGTACACTTAAAATTTTCTTAAAAATAATGTATTTTCTGTTTATTTTCCAAGTGGCATAAAGGCCCGAAGTAAACTGGTATTTATTATGTATTTTGCCTTCTTGATTTTCAGAATTTAGAAAGTGAGTTGATGCTACAAAGAGATGATAGAATCGCATTTTTTAATGACCAAGTTCTATGAAACGAATGAGTATATTCATAGCTAGGGTTCTCTTTCTTTACTCATTTCAATTTGCAAACACAGACCTTGCCAAGCCAGAAGATTAAATTACACAACCAAGTAATCATATTTATTTCATCTTTAGATACTACAAAAAAAAAAGATTATTTGCATTGTATATTAAATTGAGCATAGTGCCAGAACCTTATGACACTATATTACATGATCACTAATCTATTATTAGTGTACACACATTTACACACAGGCATAAATACACATACTTTGCATATAAACATGTGCAAGCATATTTCACTTGGACTGAAAAGTTATTTACAACTCTGTCTGGAGATACATACAACAGTGATTAGCAAGTGCATAACCAATCTACAACACACAGATTAAAACTAAATAAACAGTGTAAGAGTTTATTTTAAAACAATTACAAGATGTTTTATATTTCTCCTTCGTCCTGAACTGCATGTTTGAAAATGCACTCTTCATAAAAACCACATGTAAGTCTTTTTTGATGGTGAAACAATCGACTTCCAACAGTCACATGTCTGCACACATCCTCAGAAGATAGCATAGACCCCACACAGAAACTCAAAATGGAAAATGTGTGTGTGTGTGTGTGTGTGTGTGTGTGTGTGTGTGTGTGTGTGTGTGTGTGTGTAAGATAGGTTCTCTACTGTCCCTCCTTTGGAGGAATTTTCTGTTTGCCTATGAAATTTAGGTTGGGAAAAAGATTTTAGTCAATACAACTAGGTTTTGTTTTTATTGTTTAATGAAGACACTCATGAACAAAAAACTTGACAAAAAAATCATCAAATCCTTTCATAGTCATTCATCAACTGAAAATTATTTAGTGACTTGATCCAGATTTATATTGTAGGACCCTAGTGCATTCAGGATACTTTTTGTTATGTAATCAAGATAATTCTACACATTGGCAAGAGAAGTATTTGATCAGTTTCATAAATTTCCCTTATTCTGTCTGTAGAGGCAAATTATGTAATAGTATATGAACCCACCCCTCTTTACCTTCATATTCTATCACCAAATGAGATATACAGCCGCACTCATTTTAAAAAATATATGTATGAAATGGAAAACAAAGATAAGCCAAGTTAATGCCACAAACATAAGTTACATCTCCATACTAGAGGCCTTTTCAGAGCAAAAATGGGCCTTTGGGGTTCACTGTATCACCCTTGTTTAACAAATCCAAACCTTCTTTTCTGGGAAAACAAATCTCCACCTCATGTACTCACTTAGATCTGTTGCTTCCATCAGTTTTCCTCGTAACTTTTTCCAGCTGTTTATTTCCATTTATGTGAACAGGCTGTGGCAGTGTTCTGGATTCACTCCTCTTTCTTAGTGTTTAGATTCTGCCCCATAACTTCTGAATCCCTTCACAGCATGAAACATTTCGCTTCTCTGAACTTTATGCAGTGATTCTGTAATTCTCATTCCATAACTTATTTCCAGCTGATTGTCAAGTGCTTTAAATATGCTCCCTCAAATTTAATCATCTTGATTTCTTTTGACTGAATTATAGGTTGCTTTTCCATATTCTTCTTGAATGTGGTGACACTTAAATCAAAGGGAATAGCTAGCTAAACTTCTTAGTATGAAGCTATTGACTTCATAGTTTGAAGAGTTATTCCTTGTAGATAGTGGTCCCCATCTCATAGACTGGGCTTTTGATTAGTCACCTTACTTCTGGGTCTCTGCTCCTCTTTTTGCAGGTGATGTAAATATTTTTCAAAGTTGAATGACAATGTTATGAGTTGCTGTGTAAGTATAAAATATGTGACACAGCTTGATATAGTGGTAAAAAATGCAAACCTTAGAGCCAGCTGCTTGAGTTGAAAGCCTGGTCCTGGTACATGCTAACCATGAGACTTGCGGTGCCTTGGTTTCTTCATCTGTGAAATGGGAATAATCATAGTGTTCCCCAGTAGGGCTGTCGCAAGTATCAAATTACTCTGTGCACATGAGGGTACGTGAAGCACTGCCTGTCACGTAATAAGTGTTCAGTCAATGAATGTTACGTACCCTTTGTGTGGATTACTGGAAACTTATCATTTGTTATGTGTTTGGACACCATCTGTATAGACAAAATGCCTGGTCAGGGGCCCTGTGAAATCTGTGGAGGCCTAGAAGCTAAAGCAGCTTCAGGAGACCAGACAGGGAGCTAGGTTATTCGGGCTAATTTTGCACAAGAGTACTTAACAGTGTGATCAGAGAGCTCTAACTTCCTGCATCTACCTTTGACTACATCTTCTCTGAAGAAGATGGCCTCAAAGAAAACTATGGCAGCATTCTCCTATTTATATAAGTAAAACACCATCCAAGTAATCCCTGCATATTTTAGGAAAGTCTAGAGATATGGCAAAGAAGGAGGAGAATTATGACCTCATGGTTGAGGATGGTCAGGTTTTTCTGAAAAAGTAAGAATTTGCTCACTGAAGTACCAGTTTTTAAATATTCTTACTGACAGTTTTAAATATATATTATCGATTTCACTGCCTTCTTAAACTGAACAAAATATAACCAGCATCTCTTTTTCCTGGGTTCTCCTGAAACCCTGTAGAGGTTGATAAAGTCTATGCACCCCATCACCAAGCAGCGTGGACTTCCACCATCTGGAATTTTTATGTTTCTTCCCTGTTTGTCAGCCATCCCTCACCTCATCTGGCAATGTGTTCTGCTTCTAAGCAGCCACCCACATACCCCATCTCCACCCTCTTCAAACTTGCTCCTTGAGAGACCTGATGAGTAAGCTTAATACCAGAACCACAGACTTAGAAAGAACATACAGAATTATTCATTTTATATGTGATTTCTGTACCTCTCTGGGTAACTCCAGCAGCCCATACACAGCAGGGAGTGGTATGGGGTATAATCTAAGTTAGGAGCCAAGAGGCTCCGTTAGCACGAAATCACAACGTTGCTAAATAACTTAGATTTGTCTTGGTGAAGATTGCTACTTGTTGATAATTTGCTTCAGTAGCCCCTTCTGCTGTTAATCCTAGGTGCAACTGTAAATGAAAAAGCCAATCTATACCCAACAAGACTTTCCACACTGCACCTATGAGAAATGGTGTTTGATATATACTTAATTTCAAATCCGTAGTGCCTATCTATATTAGTTATCCACTGCTATATAACAAATTATCCCCAAACTAAGTGACTTAAAATAGCACACACTTATTATCTCACAGTTTCTGTGTGTCGGGAATCTGGGCTTGGCTTAGCTGGGTCCTCTACCCCATTCTTCCACAAGGCTCATTCAGGGTATCAGCTGATGGCCTGTAGTCTCACCTCAGAGCTTGGTGGAGGAGGGATCCACTCAGTAGCTGGCAGGATTCAGTTCCTTGCAGACTGTTGGCCAGAGGCCACCCTTAGTTCTTTTCCGCATGGGCCCCTCCCATATGACAGTTTGCCTCATCAAAATGTGAGAGTCTGACAGCAAAAGGGAAGTCACCGTCTTTTGTGGCCTAGCCATAGAAGTGGCATCTGTCACTCTTTCCATACTCTGTTCATTAGAGTTCACTAAGCTCAGCCCACACTGGGGGAGGGGGATTACACAACGGCATGGATACCAAAAGGCAGGGATCATTGGGCCCAGCTTTAAACTTTGCCTACCACAGTCTTTTTCTGACACACTTAGTTACAACTCAGATAGAACTTCCCTGCCACCATCGCTATGATTCTTCTTTCATTACTGCTGTTACCCAATTTAGTTTCACTTTTCTCTTCTGTACTTCCCATAGACAGCAGTGGTGAGCTACTCTCCATAGAGCTCTAGATAGGACGTGGTGTAGACGCTAAGTATTTTCCTTCTAGCTCATTTCTTACTGCAAAGGTGAACCTAATACACAAGGGCAGGATAGTTATAAATTAGCTAAGCATTTGCACACATCTATAAATATGTCTTAGTGTTACCCATATCTTGGATTGTCCTTTGTATCCTCTGTTTTCCTGTTCCTAAAACATCTATGGAAAGAGGTGGAACCCATTAGGGCAATGTTTTAGTTTGCTAGCTGCCAGAATGCAACACACCAGAGACAGATTGGCTTTTAATAAAAGGGGATTTATTTTGTTGTTTCTTCAGAGGAAAGACAGCTAACTTTCATCTGAGGTTCTTTCTTACGTGGGAAGGCATAGGGTGATCTCTGCTGGCCTTCTCTCCAGGCTTCTGGGTTCCAGTAACTTTCCTGGGGGTGATTCCTTTCTGCATCTCCAAAGGCCTAGGCTGAGCTGCGAATGTTGAGATGAGGTATGCTGATCTGCTTGGGCTGTGCTTCGTTGAGCTCTCTCATTTAAGCACCAGCCAATTAAGTCAAACATCATTCATTGCAGCAGGCAAGTCTCTGCTTCTTCACCTGGCCAAGTTGACAAAATGAATGTAACTACCACAGGCAAGATCCCCAACGTTTTCAGAATTGAAGATTTTTAAAACAAGCAAAATTTTGCTATTCCCCACCTCCACAGCTGTGCTTTTAGAATCTTTCTACCTAAAAAGAAATGACTAAAAGTAACCATGAATCCCATTTTAAGCACTCCATTTTCTAAACAAGAAAAGACGAGATCTATTTGTTTTTTCTGCCTGAGAACTGAGGTTGGGCACAAGAAACCACTTATTCTCAAACACTTGAGGATCTCTTGCCATCACTTCACAGCCCCTCAGTGGTCTCTGGCCCAAGACTAGGAATCTCTGAGTTACATCTCAGGGCAGGAATCAAAACCTCAAATGCCCACATTGGCCAGATGGACTACATAAATGAGTGAGCTAGGCAAGATATAAAAAAAAGAAAGGTGTCCCTTTCCATGTCTTTCTTGAAACATGAAACTCTCTCAGGTTATTTTTTACTTTTCCACATCTAATAGAAATTTGAATGTGGAGAAACAGGTCTCTACAATAAAAGAAATTGACAATACAAGCATGATGATAAATGGCACCTGGCACTGAGCCTCAGCATCAGGGAATGATAGAGAATGGTGGATGCTGCCACAAACCTGAGAACAGTGTGTCCTTTCTAAAGGGAGCAGCTGTTATTCAGCGCCACCTGATAATTTCCAGGTCAACTAATTTCTCAAGAGAAGCTGCAAATGCAGAATTTTATGTAAAAACTCCCAATTTTTATATGTTGACTTAACTTTTAAAAACTGATGAAAGCCCAGCCTTGTTTTTATAGTTCCAGTCCCAGAAACATCACTATTTTGCAAGGCAACTCAGTGTATTTTTTTCCAAAAGCTTCACTTTTAGAAAGAATTGTATTCATGTAGAGCCAAACTCAGATTCCTAGTTAGTTTCAAGCATTGCTTCAACACTGACCTTGAGAGCTATAGCATGAATGAATTCCCTCATCTCCAAGAGCACTCTAATAAACAGAAGATGCTGAGCGTGTTATCATCCTAACTGCTCATCTGTAGGGCAGATGTACTCTCTTATTCTAACAGTTCCTCAAATACCGTAGAGTTCTCTGGTTTTTTTACTTCTACATGGAGGTATTCCCCTTAAAATGTGACACTAGAACTGGCACTAGGCATGATCTAGCCAATGCAAAGGAAATTTCCTCTCTTTCTGGTTAAACTCTGATACTATATCACATGTTCATTAGACCAATTTCTGCATCTGTTTTAGTTTGCTAATACTGCCTGTGCTGGTTTGAAAGGAAGTATGCCCCCTCAGAAAAGCCATGTTTTAATATAAATCCCATTTCGTAAAGGTAGAATAATCTCTATTCAATACTGTATATTTGAAACTGTAATGAGATCATCTCCCTGGTTGATGTGATTTAGTTAAGAATGGTTGTTAAACTGGATTAGGGGATGACATGTCTCCACCCATTTGAGTGGGTCTTGATTAGTTTCTGAAGTCCTATAAAAGAGGAAACACTTTGGAGAATGAGAGATTGAGAGAGATTCAGAGAGAGCAGAGAATGCTGCAGCACCACGAAGCAGAGAATTCCACCAGCCAGTGACCTTTGGAGATGAAAAAGGAAAATGCCTCCCGGGGAGCTTCATGAAACCAGAAGCCAGGAGAGAAAGCTAGCAGATGACGCTGTGTTCGCCATGTGCCCTTCCAGCTGAGAGAGAAGCCCTGGCTGTGTTTACCATGTGCCTTCTCACTTGAGAGAGAAACCCTGAACTTCATCGGCTTTCTTGAACCAAGGTATCATTCCCTGGATGCCTTTGATTGGACATTTCTTTAGACTTGTTTTAATTGGGACATTTTCTCAGCCTTAGAACTGTAAACTAGCAATTCATTAAAATCCCCTTTTTAAAAGCCATTCCATTTCTGGTATATTGCATTCCAGCAGCTAGCAAACTAGAACACTGCCGGAATGCAAAATACCAGAAATGGGCTTACTTTTATAAAAGGGATTTATTAAATTACAAATTTTCAGATCTAAAGTCATAAAAACATCCAAACTAAGGCATCCAGAAAAAGATGCGATTCAAGCAGGACTTATGGATCCAGAACACTTCTGTCAGCTGGGAATGAACATGGCTGGTGTCTGCTGGTCCTTTGGCTTCTGGTTTCCAACAGCTTCTTCAAGGGCTTTTTTCTTTCTGCATCTCCAAATGTCTGTTTGTGTCAGCTCTGAACTTTTTCCAAAGTGAGTCCCTCTAAAAGGACTCCAGTAAGGGATTAAGACACAGCTTGAATGGGCAAAGACACATCTCCATGAAAACGACTAATCAGAAGTTCCCACCCTAAACAATAAGTCTGTCCCACAAGCCTGGATTAGGAAAAAGAACACGGCTTTTCTGGGTACATAACAGTTTTAAACTAGCACAACAGTACCAGCAGTAGCATCACAGACCCTACAGCCAGACTGCCTGGGTTCCAAAACTGATTCCTCCACTTGTTAGCTAGGAGACTTTTAAATAAAGCAAGCTACTTTACTGTTCTATGCCTCAGTTTTTTCATTTGTAAAATGGGGACAATAATGGTACCTACGTCTTGTGGGTGGTATAAGAATTAAATTGGCAATATATAAAGTGCTGAGAACAGGATCTGGCACATAGTAAATACAAGGAAAGTGTCAGGAATTAGGCATTCTCTGACTGTTGTTATTCCTATCACTGGGTTCTACACGTGTGCCATTGGTGTGCTCATCCTGACCACTATAAAAATGCAGACACTATGAAAATATGACAGTGGTAAGTCCTGTCAGCCTGCTTACCACTAGCTGCCATTGGTCCGTTCCCGAGTACACCTGCCTGATCCCAGGATTACTAACCCCATGTTCTCCATCTTGTCCTTGAGGGCTTTTGTCATCATGTTCCAGGCACTGTGCTAGGATGGAGGGCATGAATATCTATAAAACACGGTCTCTGACCTCTGTGAGGTCACACCATAAAAAGGAGGTAAATGGTGAAACATAGAGGTAGACCCCAGAAGACAGTTATGCGCAGAAACCAAAAAAGCGTGCTCAGCTTTAGTCTCACGATCTCATTTAATTTCCCTGAATACTCTGAAATGATAGAAAACCTGGCAAACACATTTTGAACACGTTTATAGTGTTGTTGTTATTTATGAAGAACTTCATCTTTCATACCTTCAAGGTTGGTCATGGCTCTTGACTTTCACCTCCCATTTTTTTCAGAAGGTATCTGTTGTTTTTGCTAATTTGGTGATATTTTATTTGCAAGTAAAATTACTTGCTCAAAAGTCACCCGCATTCCAAATTCTGCTCCAGAGAATATTTAAAATCCATTTGAGGTATGTGAGGATAGTTCAGTGGTAGAGTTCTCGCCTGCCATGCAGGAGACCTGGGTTTGATTCCCAGCCTGTGCGCTACCCAAACAAACAAAGAAGCTAACAAAAACCAACCAGCAAACAAACAATTCAACAAATGATGCTGCATTAACAGGATAGTCACATGGAAAAAGAATGACATGTGACCCCACCACACAGCATGCAAAAAAAATAATCATCCATTTGGGTTCTTTGCTCTTATTACTTGACCATGAGTGTAGTAACTTTGATGTTAGAGTAGATCTTGAAATGTGTTTAACAGAATCAAATCAGATACACATATATATCCCATTACTGAGTGTCTCTGGACTATAGGGAGAGCTGCAATCCCAAAAGCAGCCTGATCCCTCTGCTTTGCACATACCCTCAGACCCAGGGATCCTGTTTTGTTTTAAACACTTAACAGAGGCTCTTTGATTTGTATTGGTCACAAAGGTTTTATTTGCCTTCCTAGCAATCTCCTTCTAGCCCAGTGGCACCACAGTTAATGGGAATGGGCATCAAAAAGGTGAAATTGTTCAACTCACAACCACATAAAAATTTCCTAGGATCCTATTTTCTCCCGTTCTTACACCTTTTTTCGAAGGAAATGTAGAGTTGGATTGCTTGCTTTTTCAAATTTTCAACCAGAATGGCCCCTTCTGTTACTTCAGATAACCAAGGAATTGATTATATAAAGTTGCTAATGTAGTAACCTCTTCATAAACAGATATGTTGCTTAAAGGTTATCTTGCCAGCATCTGATAACCTCTGTATCCCAAGTTGTTTGAGAAAGCTCCGAAGTACACTAAAGTAGGTGTTGGGAACAGGGCCAGAATTGTCCTGCCATTAAATTCCCAAACGTGTCACCCTCAAAGTCCCTATGATTTTTGTCACCTGAAGACCTCATAATTTGAAAGCTTCTAGAAGTTTTTGAACCTCCGTTTACAAAGGGAAGTTGTGTTTCCTCTTTTTTAATTAGAAAATGCATTGTCCATCAGGGCCTCGAACTATGTAGGGGAGCTACTGCTATGCACTGAAGTTAATATAATTCCATCCGAAAGCTAGGAGACATAAAGACATAGGTAGATGGTAGAACTTTCTTATGAGTCATGACTGACAATAATTCAGAGGTCTGTGTTATTCCCTTCAGGGAGTCCCGGGTGTGAACTGCTACATGAAACGTTCAGATTCACGGTTTGCAAAACCTTTCTGGGTTGTGGATTTCATCTGTTGCCTCACAAGTGAAACAGGTCCATTTTCTTGGGCTTTGAGGTGTTCCCCAGCCTGACTTTTCTGCCTAGAAAATGCCATTTTCATAGAGCTGTCATGCTTCGTGTCCTTTGGCGTATGATTTAGCTGTTCGGGGAAAGTGCAGGCTGCTCTTGCTCTCTGAGTGCTGGTGAGATGTGTTTTTGTTTTATTAAATCTTTAAAATACTGGACTGCTTGTTTATGATTCCCATATATTATTGTGTTCTTCTCAGTGACTGGTTATATCACATTTTTTTCCCTCCCTTTGTAAAAATATTAGTACCTTTCTAAAAAACAATATGATCCCCAGAATGGCTACATAATAAAATGGAGGAATATGTTGAGTTTAATATTAGGTCTGTCAAGGCTGTGACTCAGGGCTGCTTCCTTAATACAAAGGTTTGAGGCTTTTCAGACATGGTCCAGAGAATCGCAAATCTTTCTGCTCTTGCCAGAGTTCCTTTAACAAATCTTCGATCATTTGATACTAATCAAAAGCTCTTTTAAAAAAAGATACTAAATGGCACTTGCTCCAGTTGCAGACAACTGTTTGTGACTAAAACTGACTAGAAACGCTGGGTTAAATGCAACCAAGTTCTCGTCCAGGTGTGAGTCTCTCTATGCACTGGGGCCCACACACCCTGTGTCACAGGTCGCCTGGTTCTTCTGATCTCCATGGGAACTCTTTCTTCCTTGGAGATGCTGAGGAAGACGAGAGCGTGTGTAGCCAGCATGAACTCAGGTAAATCTCACAGGGTCTGGTACCTACCCACTGCATCCTCTAGAACAAGGTCAAGTGATGAGTTATCATGTCATGGTTCTAAACCTGCACAGAGGGGACTCAGCAAGTTCTAATTAATCTTGAATAAAACTTGGCTATCCTACTGATGTGAATCCCCAAATAAACCATTACGTGACATCCAATTGAACTTGTTCCTGTCCATACGGTATCTTGCAGCCCATCCTGTACTGTTAGTTTTGGCAAGTATGCTACAGCCTATCATAAATCATGGAAGGAAAAAGCTTTTTGGCCTAGCATGGTTCAGCCTGCTGTAATGTTAGAATACAGAAAGCAGTTCTGTTTTTAGACATCCTTTTACTAACCCAACATTCATAATTTATTATTTCACTGTAAAATTCTTGCAACACTACACCAAAAGTAGTGCTGCCCTTTAATTAAGTGCTCTCAGTAGGAAAAACGTGAAACTGATGTGCAAAACATCTCTGCCTGGTGATTGATAGTGATTACATCTTTATGAACCCAGCCTAAAGGTCTCAACTTCCTGATGGGCGAAATAGCCTATGGGGCTACTTCCTGAGACTGCTTGGTGAGGGATCTGTCCTCTAAGAAAATCTGAGATAATTCAGAGGTCCAATTTAGGAAGATTGAGGTTTTAAACCTGCATCTGTCTATACTTTGTCAAAAGTCTACGTGTCATTATTCCTCATTTCATGTTAAGAACCTACAACCAAATTCCATGCCATGCCCACACCTGAAGAGGTTGTGATGTGGACAGTGAAGAGTCAGGAGAAGGTCCCTTTGAGGGACCCCAGTGTGTCGTATGGATATTTTCCTTTTTTGTGTGTGCTGTATGGTGGGGGTCACATTTCATTCTTTTTCCATGTGACTATCCCGTTATTGCAGCACCACTTGTTGAATTTTTTTGGAGGTGGGGGTGGAGTGCGCAGACTGGAAATCGAACCCGAATCTCCCACATGGCAGGCGAGAATTCTACCTCTGAACTACCCTTGCAGCCTATTGGATTAATTTTTTAAGAATGGAAAGACGGACGACAGGAGGAACTGCTGGCCTGTAGGTGCACAAATAAAACATTAAAGCCAGAAGAGGTTGCATTTTCTAAATTATTTTTCAAATATTTTCCTCCCTTTTTAGCTAAAAAATAGGCAGGTTTCATTTTTATAACAACCACTAAATGTTAGAAGACTAAAATCCCAAGGAATTTAAGTGACCTTCAGTTCATCGCCATATCCGCTCGGTATTTTCCTTCATCGACTGAGTAGTCCCATCAGCCCCAGACCCCTTACTGAAATGCAATTAAGATAGTTCATAGATCTGGAATATCCTAGGTTCCGTGAAAGGAAGGTAAGAAATCCATCCAAGGTGGTAATACTTGTATTAAGTGAGCTTTGGGATATAAGTTAGGCTAATTCCTGTCATAATCATAGCAACTAAAGCAGAAACTGCACAAGGCAGTCAGAGATCTGAGAGAAGACTTATCAATGCCTCGATGCTTACTTTTTTCTGGAACTCTGTTGTTGATACCATGTATGTAAAGTGTTTTCCTGTGTTTTCCAGATTTGGGCCTGGCCTGGTCATCTATTGGTATGGATTTATCCAGGAGCTGGACTGTAACCGGGAGAGGGGCATCCTGCTCAAAGCCTGTTTCCCCACGGACATTGTCACCTTATGCCATAGTGTAGCTTGACCCTGCTGCTCCTGGAAGAAGAGCTAGGAGCAAAGGTGAATCCGGAAGCTATTTTCCTTTCCTGCAGTGTAAACTCCTGGCAACATCTGCCCTGAACTTCAGCTGAACTCTTCTAGTCGCACCACTACCTCTTCAGACAAACATATCAAGAGTTTCTGTTTTCCTTCATCCCTTGCTGATGTGAACCGCCAAGAACTACAGACACAACCCACTCATTATCAGCATTTCTGTCTCTGTCAAACAGTTAGTTTATAGATAGTCATAATCTTTCTTCCTTCCGGATGGTTTCTCCTTGTATCCTGAACAAAAGAAAAAATGTGGGGACTGAAAGGTGTGATTTTTCAATTCTCCTCCCAGTTACCAAATCACCATCTTATTTTTTTTTCTAAGCCTCCATTCATTCATTCTCTCTCCCTCCTCCTTTCTCTTCATGTACACTCCCAGAAATTCAGTATTGTATTACAGCCATGGAATAATCTAGTACAAACCTGGAAAAGCTGAAGACAGGAAGTCTGAAAGTAAATTTTTGCTCTCACCTGCGGGGCTGCATTAGCCTTAGTTGGTAAGATATGTTGTGTGCTTGTTTTGTCCAGTGTTTATGGCTTCCTGACTTCCGCGGCATTAAGTCAAGCTGCAGAAAAGAAAAAATGTATTTTATGAGAATTTCTTCTTTTTATAATACCTATTTGAAAACCAAACATTTTACATTTATCTAATTTACATGTCTGGTAACCATACTAGTTCTTTGGGTTGGGAGTTAAGAGCCGGCCATGGTAGCTCGGTGCCAGATTTGGCTAGAGTTGATTTGTAAACATGACCATTTGTCAGTATATATGTACCAGTGTTTCTATGCGTAATATTTTTTAAAAGCACATTTTATACAGTGCTTGGTACATGTATGTTGAATACAAAAATTATATTACACTGAAATAATTTAGGTGTTAGAAATGTTAAGCTTTAAATACATTAAAGTGCAACCAAAATAACTCTAGTGTAATTTTTTAAAAGCAAAGTAAAAGATATTTTGTATTTGTTCACTTAAATTTATTCATTTTTTTGTACCGCAGACCAGATTTCAGTCTAAAGTAAACAGTCAATACATTAATTATAAACCTATCTTTTGGGAAGTTAAAAGTCATTCTGTATGCAAAAATGTATTTAGCAAAATGCTTTCCCCTTAAGCTGGTAAAACATAGTAATTTTTATGTCGAATAGGTGATTTGGAAATATTAATAAAAATGTAACTTTTACAGACCCCTTAAGTTATATAAATTGGTTCCTTCAAAAGACTAAATATGTCATTTTCGCTTTGTTCATTTTATATCTAATAAGATTTGCAAGAGGCTGCTGACTGGGTTTCCTTGCAGAGGACACAGATGTGTCAGCTCCTCTGGCTGTAGGGGTTTTAAATCTGTTGTGGGCTGCACTAAACAAAAGAGAGAGGAAGATGATGAAATGGTAAGGAAGTGTCAGGAACATTTGTTTCAGAGTAAAATTCATCGTGTAAGTTTTATGAATGGAATAGAATGATTTGAAACCACTTCTATTACCTTTGTCTGAATAAAAAACACATATATAGATAAACAGTTTTGTTTAAATACAAATTTGTGAAAGTAAAACTTGTTAAAAGCAGTTTTCATGACATGCTCTAAACTGCTTATTCTTCTTTGGGAATAAATTACATTTATCTGCAAGTTGTACAGTTGTTGAAATTTCTGTTAAACCCTAGTCAAGGGTTTGTTTGTTTTACATTAAACAAATTTATGGTGAGACTGCACAAATAATTTTTTTTTAATAAAAACTGTTTGCATTTTGTATTCATTCTTCTGCCTGGTGCCTGACCTAATGTGTTGTGAAAAGGTAGTACTGGTGTCCTCCAGCAAAGGCACTGCCTCCTCTTTATGAACGAGGCTTTAACATCAGGCCAGTGAAAGCAGGAAATAAAACAGCCTTAAACTGTTTAACAGTAAAGTCCCAAGTTATTCAAAATTAATCTTTTCCCTCCACACAAAAACTACTATAATTGTTGTATCTACTGCTTTGGACTGGAGGGATGTGGGGGGAAGGGAGTGATGTTCCCAAATCGGAAGCTTAGAGCCTCTTTGTTCTTTTTCTTTTTATGTTAAAAATACTCGTGTGTGTGTGTGTGTGTGTGTGTGTGTGTGTGTGTGTGTGTGTGTGTGTGTGTGATTTGTTTTTCAGTTTAGACAGTATGAACCTGAGCCCTGTGTGTGTGTGTGTGTGTGTGTGTGTGTGTGTGTGATTTGTTTTTCAGTTTAGACAGTATGAACCTGAGCCCTGGAGAGTAGACATGGGGGTGACAACTTTTTTTTTATTGCTGTCGTCATTAGAACATTAACGTTAAAGCCAAATCTTATTTTATGGGGCATTCTGCAAACTGTGTTGATGAGTTATGCCAAGTCAGAAAGCAGGAGTGTGTGTAAAACATAAAACTAAATGATGTTCTCTCTGGCATATATAGACTTGCCAAGCATCTGCTCTCATGAGCAAATGAGACCCTTGTATTTGAAGCATGTAGAGGGATCAGCTCAGAGCAAAGCTGATCCAGCACTATTGATATTTACATAGATTTCATAGATAGCCTCCCACTTTTACCCTTCCCCCCAAAGATAATAAACAGTGGGAATCCCTTTGTTTTTTCTTTTGCCTTCTAGTGAGGTCTCTGTCAATTCTTCTAAACATTCCTGAAATCATATATACAAGGAAAAGCTTGGCGATCCAAAGTGGAAAGCTAGGGTCTCCAGGGGAAATCATTTTCTTTTAACTATAGGGGTGTATACCTGCTCATTATCTGCGAGGCTTGATTCCACCCTGGAAAAGAAGATAAATTATTGTTCTTTAGGGGCTGCATTAACTCATTCAACCCGTGGGGGATTGTTTAGAGTCCCGGATGAGGTAATCTACTAAATGGTCCCTCCTGGCCACACTAATTAATGCCCCGCCCTGAAGTGAACAGTTAATTCACACGCTTCTCACTGGGGAGCTACACCCATTGTTTCCTTTCTTCTTTGAAACCAAGATACCTTAGACGTCTGCTCTTTTTATCCTGCTCCTCCCAGCTATAGACCTGATGTTTCAATTGAATTACATCTTTAATGCTTTATGTGCTACTTCCCTTCACTTTTCACCTTCCTGGTCATCTTCCCTCTCCTTCACTTGCCTTTGCCAGGTTCCTTCCACATTTACATGTATATCGCTTTTTCTCACTACTCCTTGGCTCTTATTTTCTCTAAAATAATGATCCTAAGGCTCCAGTGCATCCCAGCTCAGTCCTGGTTCATATGTCTGAGGGAAAGAAGCAATTGGCCTCACCTCTTAGGGGAAAAGCCTCCCCCAAGTATCTTCCCCATGCCAAAAGTTCAAGTGCATGTGTAGCAACTAAAGGACTGTAAACTTTTAACTAAGATTATACGGTTTTTTCAGGGTCAAATGTGATATGAGGTTTATGCCTTTGGCAAATGTTTTGGCAAAAAGAGCCAAACAAAAAAAAAAAACCATGTTAAATTTATAACCACTCTCAGCCTAAGAATTGGCGAGTTGATTTAAATAACGAATTAAGTAAATGTCTGCATGAGTTAGAGAATCCCCCCTGGCTTGTTCCTCTTGGGCGCAGCTTGCATTTTCCATGGGATCTGATGGAAGCAAGTTGCCTCAAAGCGGAACTGCTTTGTGACGGGATGCGAGAGGAAAGTCTCCCGATTGGCACATCTTGATTAGGTGTAAGGAGCAAAGCAGGCTTAACAAGAGAAGGAACTACAAGGTAAACAATGGAAGTTTGCCCGCGACATAATTTACAGAGAAATCCCTATCTGAACTTTCTGGACAAAGTCACTCCTAGGTTAAGGGAGGATGGCATGTGACACAAAGCTTGGATCGCCTAAACTTAAAACTAGCCTCCCTATGATTAATAAATGTGGTCTGAACCTGTTTTATTAAGAATATGCCAGAATCCTAAAGTTAAATAAGGAAGGTAGAATTATGAATTAAATAATAGCCAGAGCAGCTTGGGTAACCCCTTGTGTTTCTCACTTTCCTGCTATTGTTTTGAATGTGGCTGTGAGACAAAGAGCTGCTTAGGTCAAGCACTATAAATTACAGTTTTCATACAATAGTAATCCACTAAAATGATTTCAAAGCTTGATCAAAGTACTTCAAAAGACTTTTAAAACTTTTCCACAATACAGAGAGAGGGGAAATTCTCATTTGATGCCTTAATTTGTTTCATTTAGTGTAGCAAAATTTGATCCTGGCATCATACTTATTTTATATAAAATCCAACTCTAGTTAAAAATAATCCAATTTTGTTCGTAGTGTTGTTTCATGTAAGAGTAAAGAAAATTTACATTTTCAACTATTTCAACTGGAACCACAAAAAATTTGGAGTCACTTGTAGCATAGCATAAAAAATAGTAATATTTTTAAATAGGCATAACTTCACAATTATTTACTTAGGATACTGAAGGTATGTGTTAATCCCTATGCCTTAGAATAAAGCAGATCTCAGTGGATTTATATGGTATCTTAATAATCATCATGGCAGCAGATATATTCAGTTTTTCACCCCTTTTCCCTCATTGCTTGGATGTATCTTGAAGCTGTCTCATGTCATAGGCAGGGTGATGGAAGTCCCCTAGTGATAGCAAAGCTAAGCAAATTCTAGGCTCAGCCATACAGAAAGGTAGTGTGGGCCTGCTGCAACAATGCCAGATTCCACCAAGGCCTCATGATATTATGTCAGGGTGAGTTTTATTTTTTAAAAGGAAGGTCATTTTGAAATGCAGACATGAAATATAACCAACTCAATTAAGTAATAACAATTGAAGTTCAGAGTTTAATTGAGGGCTGAACATGAAGCCAATGACCATTAACCTAAAGCCGTCATTAATTCCCTTGGAAACCGCCTTGGTTAAGGGCATTTCTAGAGTAACTAGCTTTAAAAAAAAAAAA
Organism: Tamandua tetradactyla; assembly: GCF_023851605.1. Classification (NCBI taxonomy): domain Eukaryota; kingdom Metazoa; phylum Chordata; class Mammalia; order Pilosa; family Myrmecophagidae; genus Tamandua; species Tamandua tetradactyla. Next base: position 49,907,348 of record NC_135340.1, read on the forward strand.
AAAGTAGTGTCTTTGTCATATTTATATTCAGCACAGATGTGTTCAGAAATGACGTTAGTCTGTCAGTGCCAGATTTTCTGTATTTCTTAATTGGAAGCTTTTATAGGGCAAATTAAAGTTTAGATAATCAAACCACTTCTTGCTTCATCGTTATATAAACTAAAAGAAGCACCCTTTATGTGATTGCTTTGTATTACCTTAATCATCGACCAGTTTGTGTCTATAGCTACGGAATGGCAAGATTTTCAAGTAGATTGCAAGCTTCATGAGAGCAGAGACTGTTCATTTACTGCTCTATCCCCCAATGCCTAGCAGAATTCCTAACACAGAGCGAGTGTTCAATAAATGTTCAATAAATGAATGAATGGATATGTTAAATTTGTATTAAATGTTTTCACCAACTTTATAAAACTGGCATTAAGCAAACAATTGAAATCTTTTTGTTTCATTTTCCTCACCTGAAAAAATGGGTATATTAAGTCAGAGAAAGCATTATATATGTTGATAATAAAGAAATAGTATAAAAACCTTCAAAACATTCATCTATAAGAGTATTTTAGAATGCATACTTAGTTTTAAGGGGAATTTGGGCAATTTCACTGCATTTGTCTTAAAGTTAGCCTTAATACTTTATTGTTCATCCACTATATTGCTGAATAAGCTAGAACAAGTAAAAGCTACCTTTTTCTCTCTAAAATTAAAGCCGGGGTGGGCAGCTTATCTTTATATTCACACTTCTATTTAAGAAACAGTTTTCCAAAAATCAAGTCAGAGCCCCAGATCAAATGTATTAGGCATACATATTTTGGGACATTCAGTAATGTTATCCAGTTAACTACAAATGATACCTTAAATTTCTTGCTTTTCTAATGCTGGGATGATGGCAAAGTGGGTCCTGGCTAGAGAAGTTGTCAGCTGCCTCAAGAGAGAATAACTCTTTGGTCATTTGCCAACAGGATCTGAACTTTGCAGAGGTACTGACCATGAACTGCGCAGTGGGTGTTTCCTCATTAGTCATTAATTCAGAGAATATTATCATTTGAAAGCCAAAGGCATTTGACATATTTCCTCATATTTTGGAAACATGACACAGAGAGGGCTAGAACTTCCACATTTCTTCTTTGCTCTTCAAGTTTCCCAGACTTTACGTGCTGGGGCCATTTAGTGGGTGACTCCTTCCAGGAGAAGGTAGAGAGAACAGACACCCACTCAGGTATCACTGAAAGTGGGTCCGCCTTGCTCCAGGTGATATTTTATCTTATATTTCCGGCACTTATTTATTCAAGACGCATACAAATATTTATTTAGCTCCTAATGTGTGTTTAGGAGTATTTAAAGTGCTATTGGGGGAATTCATAAAAAATGTAATAAAAAGTTCCTCTTGAAGGAAGATACATCATTAATTATCAAAACAAAAACAACACAAAAGATGTCCTTTCACAATCTGATTTAGTATAATTAGCACAAAATTTCAGAAAAAGCAATCACAGTATAATAAGGAAAGAAGGAAAACTATGAGGCTTTTATTAAGCTATTTTAACCCTAGTTAAAACCAAATAGTTTTCTGTTTCCTTCTGGTAGCTGCCTTCTCTGCTGTTGAGAAGGATTCTGAAGCAGAGTTCAGGCTCAATGGGAAACAGGCTTACAATTATTATGAGTGCTAGTCTTTGGAGTGGGCAGTGATCACATGGATGCCACATATTGTTTGGTACAAATATAAATACATTCTAAGCCTTTGGAACTGAGCTCAACCTTGTTCAAGCTCCTGGGTAATAAACAGTATTTTCCAGTGGTTCTGTGACATCAAGTGAAGCCATCTGTCCATGGCTAATACCCATTTAGTAATCATATAAGCTAAATATGTCAATAGGAATATGATTTTAAAACCCAAGAGAAGCATTAGAAGGCCACAGATAATTATTACTCTCAGTAAAGTAAATACCTAAAGTTAAATGATGCTACTGATGAAAAATATTGGGGCTCTATAATTTTGTCGAGTCTTAGGCTCTGCATAAGGATCTTAAGATCAGAGGATTGTCTGGTAGTATGTGGTCTTACCCACTCCTTAGTTTTTTATTTTTTGTGAGTTACTTTTTTTTCCAGTTGTTCTAGTTTGCTAGCTGCCAGAATGCAACACACCAGAGACAGATTGGCTTTTTTTAATTTTTTTTATTTTTTTATAAACGGAAAGAAAAAAAAAAAGAAATTAACACAACATTTAGAAATCATACCGTTCTACATATGCACTCAGTAATTCTTAACATCATCACATAGATGCATGATCATTGTTTCTTAGTACATTTGCATCGGTTTAGAGGAACTAGCAACACAACAGAAAAAGATATAAAATGTTAATATAAAGAAAAGAAATAAAAGTAATATAATAGTAAAAAAACAACAACAACAAACAAACAAACAAGCAAACAAAAACAAAAAAAACCCTATAGCTCAGATGCAGCTTCATTCAGTGTTTTAACATGATTACTTTACAATTAGGTATTATTGTGCTGTCCATTTTTGAGTTTTTGTATCTAGTCCTGTTGCACAGTCTGTATCCCTTCAGCTTCAATTACCCATTGTCTTACCCTGTTTCTAACTCCTGCTGAACTCTGTTACCAATGACATATTTCAAGTTTATTCTCGAATGTCCGTTCACATCAGTGGGACCATACAGTATTTGTCCTTTAGTTTTTGGCTGGATTCACTCAGCACAATACCAATCAAAATCCCAACAACTTATTTTTCAGAATTAGAAAAACCAATAAGCAAATTTATCTGGAAGGGCAGGTTGCCCCGAATTGCTAAAAACATCTTGAGGAAAAAAAACGAAGCTGGACGTCTAGCGATGCCGGACTTTAAGGCATATTATGAAGCCACAGTGGTCAAAACAGCATGGTATTGGCATAAAGATAGATATATCGACCAATGGAATCGAATAGAGTGCTCAGATATAGACCCTCTCATCTATGGACATTTGATCTTTGACAAGGCAGTCAAGCCAACTCACCTGGGACAGAGCAGTCTCTTCAATAAATGGTGCCTAGAGAACTGGATATCCATATGCAAAAGAATGAAAAAAGACCCATCTCTCACACCCTATACAAAAGTTAACTCAAAATGGATCAAAGATCTAAACATTAGGTCTAAGACCATAAAACAGATAGAGGAAAATGTTGGGAGATATCTTATGGATCTTACAACTGGAGGTGGTTTTATGGACCTTAAACCTAAAGCAAGAACACTGAAGAAGGAAATAAATAAATGGGAGCTCCTCAAAATTAAACACTTTTGTGCATCAGAGAACTTCATCAAGAAAGTAGAAAGACAGCCTACACAATGGGAGACAATATTTGGAAACGACATATCAGATAAAGGTCTAGTATCCAGAATTTATAAAGAGATTGTTCAACTCAACAACAAAAAGACAGCCAACCCAATTACAAAATGGGAAAAAGACTTGAACAGACACCTACCAGAAGAGGAAATATGGATGGCCAAGAGGCACATGAAGAGATGCTCAATGTCCCTGGCCATTAGAGAAATGCAAATCAAAACCACAATGAGATATCATCTCACACCCACCAGAATGGCCATTATCAACAAAACAGAAAATGACAGATTGGCTTTTAATAAAAGGGGATTTATTTTGTTGGTTCTTCAGAGGAAAGGCAGCTAACTTTCCACTGAGGTTCTTTCTTACGTGGAAGGCACAGGGTGGTCTCTGCTGGTCTTCTCTCCAGGCCCCTGGGTTCCAGCAACTTTCCCCGGGGTGATTTCTTTCTCCATCTCCAAAGGCCTGGGCTGAGCTGCAGAGTGCCGAGATGAGGAATGCCGAGCTGCTTAGCAGCGCTTAGCTGCGTTGCAATCTCTCATTTAAGCACCAGCCAATTAAGTCAAACGTCACTCATTGCAGCAGACACGCCTCCTAGCTGGCTGCAGATGTAATTGGCAACAGATGAGGTTCACGTTCCGTTGGCTTATGTCCGCAGCAACAAGACTAGGTATGCTCACCTGGCCAAGTTGACAATTGAATCTAACTAACACACCAGTCAAACCAGGCTGATGTTTCAAGGTCAGCTGCAGACTCTGCTTTCCTTTTCTTTATGGTCTTTATATCATCTGGGTATATGATTTTCTACTTAATACAATGCATTTTGTAGGGCTCAGTTCAAATTTGTAATGTTGGCTTTAAAATATGCTCCCGAAACAGACATGTTAAAATATTTTTAATGAAAAAGGACACTGGCATGCTTTACATGTTACTGCCATTTTTGTTAATATACTTACCATTGAGCCATACATAATTTTCCTTAAAAACCTTTTAATTGTGTTAGTTCATTACTTCTGGCAGATAAAATAGTGACACTGCACACAGAAAATCAGTAGGTAATAATGTAAAAGTATTGTTTTTGCTAATATGAATAGAAGACTCCATCTCAGTTTGTTACAATTTTTTTTCTTAGAGAATGTGTAGGTTTACAGGAAAATCATACAAAAAGTACAGAGTTTCCATACATCCTCCTTCACACTCACAGTTTTTCCTATCATTCACACTTTACATTAGTGGGGTAATTTTGCTACAATTGATAAAACAATATTATTATAATTATACTATGAACTATAGTTCACATATTACATTAGGACATTATTTATGTTGTACAATTATTTTTTTTAATTTTTATTCTGATAACATATATATCACCTAAAATTTCCCATTTTAACCACTTTCAAATATTCAGTTCAGTGATTAATTACATCCACAATATTGTGCTACCATCACTACCATCTCCCACCAAAACTTAAAAAAAAGTTGTACAATAAATTAAAAATAGCAATCCAACATAACAGAACAACTGAAAAGCAGAACAACAAAAGAGATGGTGAAATAGACATGCGTGCACTACATGTAAATGTTAAACTCCATCTTCTGCTAAATTATCTTTGCCTTAGTCACTGCCCTTCTCCCATTCAAAATGTTTCCCAAAGACAAAAAGAGTTAAAAACAGCAGAATGGGGGTGTGGAATGAGCAAAGAAATTCACCTGAGAATTGAATTGCATTTTCAGTTGGTTCTTTGACAATTTCGTAGGAGGCATATGGAAAGTAGAACTCAGCCATTAGCGAAGAGGAGACAAGTTCGACTCATAGGCTAAGAGAATTTTAGTATTGGAAGGGGCCAGAGGCCTCATTTTACAGGTGAGAAAATTAAAATCTGGCAAGGTCAAGGGACCCTTCCAAGGGCACATAGCTAGCTGATGAGGGACAGGACAAGACTCTGTGCCTCCTAACCTCCAGTCCACTGTCCTTCCCACCGTAGGTTAATCATTTATTTCTGAAAGAATTTCCAGTACCTTTCAGTACGTTTATCATTTACAAAGACAAGAACATTCTGGACTTACTGCTTTGGCACTGTCCCTGACATCCTAATCTCTCTAGTAAAATTGGCTGGTGCCTTGACAGAAGTAAGTCTCAATTTCTATTTGTGCTTTAGTATCCTGAAAATCTTTTAACATTTGGTGAAAATTGGCTCCTCTACCTTGGCATTTAGCCTAAGGATGTGCTACTAAGAATGAATTTGGAAACACTTGACACCTTTCCTTTGACCAATTTACATATTAATTTGATTCTCTTTCTACAGATCTTACGTGTACCATCTTCTCTTCCTTTCTGGAAGGATAAAATACTATTTAAACCAATAATAATGCTTGAACTTCCACTGATCAGCATGAGCCATAACTCACATATAATATTCAAGAACCATAAAAGCCTCGTGAGTAAGACACAGACTTTGACAACAGTCTGAAATCTCTACTTCTCCACTTTTCACATAGTCAAACGCTCTAAAAGCATCTGTTTCTTCATTTGTAAAATAGAAAATAATGCCTATTGCGCTGGACTATTATGAGGGTTAAATGAGATTAGTGCTTAATACATCATAAATCACAGCTTTAAGAAAACTATCGTTTATTGCAGTTGTGTTCCATATTATGTAATTATTAATAATATTACTGCTACCATAAAATGTTCCATTTAATAAATACTATGCACCTTCAAAATGTGTATTCTCTATGTTAATGTAGAAATCACTGTGAGGTAGGGGGCTTGGCCTATTGTTGCTTTGTTAAAGCTCATTTAGAAAAAACCATTTTCCTAAAGTTAAGAGACTAGCAGAACAAGACCCTCCTTTGAGAGTGGGTTTAGTTGATTGTTTTCGCAGACAGATGTCTAGTTTAGCATTCCTAGGAGGAGGAGCTCAGACACAGCCAGCCAGTGTTTCTTTTGATAGTGATCCCAGCCTTTGCCATAAACACAACCTGGGCGGCGGTGAATCACAGGAACCACCAGCTCTTACACATCTGATTGACAGCCCAAATCCACCGCACACCAAACGAGCCCCCGAAAGGTGTACGGGCTTCTCGTAATAGAAAAGGTTTCTTTAAGGAGAGGGAAACACCTTCTCCGGCCCATTGTTAATTTAGTGAGAGTGTACAGTGTTATTTGAATTTGATCTTTGACCAAACAAAAAGGCGGGTATACAGGTGGTTCAGCGGTAGAATGCTCGCCTTCCCTGCAGGAGACCCTGTTTTGATTCCCGGATCACGCGCACACACAGCAAAGCAAAAGGAATTGGGGGTAATCACTGGTGAGTTCCTGGGTTCTTCCGCCATCAATGACTGTGACCCTATTTGGAGTGCCTTTTTAAAAGATGTGTCTTTCACCCAGGGCACCACCCCTAAAACATAAACCTCGTTAGCTCACAGGCAAGCTGAATGATTTTTAAACAATTGAACAAGTGCTGAACCCAGTCCAATCTTGGAGGTTGGAAGCAGATTCTGGCTCACCTGCTCCTTGGCAGCTGAAATCCTCTAACCTTAAAGGCAAGAAAACTGTGGCACTTTGCAAGCAAGAAACTTGTCTTTGCGACCCCCCTGCAGGTAGATAAATGCTCTTATGTCCGTTTACCAAGGGGTTTTCAAATTTAACTTTACCTCTTGCAGGAGTTGCTTATTTACTTCCTTTACAACGGTAAACTTGAAAAAATACTTATTTTAAAGAGAATTCTTTCTCTTTCCGTGATGTTATCAGAAAATTAAAAAATAATTTAATATATATTAAAATGTGTGTCTATCCAAGCACAAAAATTAAAGTGTAGTATAAATTGCCCATACTTACCTACAATCAGCACCCAGAGAATGTATGTTCAGAGTTTGTTGGGACTGTCTCTTGAACACTGGAGGACAAAGGTCTCAGACAGGAATTCTGTAAGCTCACCTGGGACCACTTCCCTCCACCCCCCCAGACTGACCTGTGGGATGAGTGCAGCTCAGAGGAAACTGTTGGGGTGCACTGGGAAGTTCCCTTTGTACCACGCGGTTCCCTTCTCCTGTAGATGTGCTAGTCAATTATGAAAAGGAGAATTGAAGAAGAAAAGGTACTATCTCTTTGTAACAGGCTCTTTCATTAACTGAATTTGTACAGTTTAAATTAATTTGCCTCAGACTTAACCTGGTCTCATATCTTAATTAAGAAGCTGAATACTAACACAAACTGTCCTGAAATAACTTGATCCGACCCTTTATTACCTAAAGTGATCCAGGTTTTACAGTGTGAGTCACCAATATCTTTGGTTCACTCATTCTTCTCCCCCTGGGCATCTGTTGCTGTAGTTGGAAGTGTACGAGGGAGGCCACCTTCCCTGCTGAGGGGACCATGCCTCCCTCGGTGCTGGAATTGGAGGCTCCCCTGCCAGTCCCTCACCTGCAGGGAGGGGAGTCAGTGTTCCCAGCAGGGGCCCCCCGGGGCAGCTCTAGGGCAGTTCTAGGCCCTGCAGCGTGAAAATCCTGACAGGACTGCTCTGCTCCTGGATGCATACCAGAGAGAAAAAGGAGATCGGAGGCAAGCTCGTTTCATCGTCCGCACAAGCCACTCACACACACTTGGGAACAGCTTCACCCTTTCTAACCAAATGCAATTATAACCAGACATTCAAAGAAGATGCTTTATCACAACACAGGTAGACGGGTCCAGTGAAGAGCGTGTCACTCCGTTCCCTCCAGTGAGATGTAAAATGTTTTTTTCTTTAACTATTTTGAAGTTTCAAAGAGTACTTCACTTCCCTGATAAAAAGAAAGCTCCTTTTCTGCCACCTGTAAAGGGCTCTAGTAGCCATCTTGTGGCCACGAGGTTTGAAAGGCTAAGATGCCACCTCCAAAGTAATTGAGGCACTGAGCCACGTCAGCCTGCCAACCCTGGGCCTCTTTGCTGTTTAAACAATTGTCTGTTAGTTATTCTGTTACTTGCACCTGAAAGCACTCCTAACTGACAAAAGAATGCTAAGAATTCCTAGAACAGGGCTCTCTGGGGTTTCTTAAACTGCACTGAGAGATTTGGTTGAAATGCCTAACAAAGTTACTGATTGCTCAGGACGTACCCAGAAGTACTGATCCGTCAGCACTCTGAATCTGAGAGGGCTGGGATGGAAGCTAATTCCCCGTAGGAAGGGGATGAACCTAACAATATAGTATCATGCACACCCATCAAATGCATTAAATAGTAGTACTTTGCAAAAGTCTGTCAAGTGTCTATTCCAGAAGTGAAGGCTCCAGGGACATAATTATTAATATTAAGATCAGAAGGAAAATGAGCTATAGAGAGCAAAAGGTGCCCATAAATGACTGTGGATAGAAGCCCTTAGCCAAATAAATAACCACTTCAGAATAACCCTTCCCTCCTCCCTCTCTAATCCCCACACCTACGAGAGAATACCATTTTCTGCTGAATTATCCAGTCAAATAAATAAATACATTAGCCAATTTTCCCTTTCTAGCTTTGCCAGCACATCTGAAATGATACAATGGCAGGGACCATGCCTACTGAGCTCGGCACTGAGAGCACATCTAATTCAGTCCTCCCCGCACTGCTTACGGATGGGCCCGATATCTGCAGAAGAGGCCACACAGCCCGGTCGGGAAGCCTCAGTGCACCAGGGCGAGATACACAGGTTCCAACCCCAGGCACAGCCATCATGAGCTGTCTGGGTTCAGCAGGTTCCTTAGTCTCCTTGTGCCACGAGTGCCTCGTCTGTAACATCCCGCATTTGAGTTGTTGTAAAGATTAAAACACTTCCTATAGAGCAAGTCCTGGTAACAAGACCTGGCTCCTAATAAACACTTGCTAAATGTTACCCCATTTCTAAGCGAGGTCAGTGGGGCTCAAGGAGGTTAAGTGACTCGTCCAAGGTTTCCCAGCTAATAAGTAATAAAACTATCGAAAATGCCTCTCTAATTTATATAGCAGTATAATAACTCAACTTTTATGCTTTCTTGGAAAACATGGTGAATATGCCTGGTGCTCATCTACCAGTGCCCTTGTCTCCTGGAGCACACAGGATACTCCACCCCCAGCCCCTCCTGGGAGTCAGGGCCTGGTTACCAACTCTTGGGGATGAAATGTGAGGGGATGTGATATGTGCAAGAGAGGCGATGAGAAACCCTGCAGGGATTCTCCGTTCTCTTTCCCTGTTGGGGCACCCAACCTAAGCCCCCGAGGTTGGGTCCTCATCATCCCAGGTCTCTGAGTGACAGAGTAGCACAAACCACCCGCCACCACCACTGCCCTCTGTGGAGCAGGACAGACGCTTGTAGCGTGAAGCTGCTGAGATGTGGGGGGCGTGACCATATCATCACCTTCGCCTAATTCAACTAATAGAGTAACATTTCCAAGTATTATATACCAAAAGACAGAGAACTGATGCATATTCTACTTATTTATTATGGCATTGTCCCCATGGCTTATCGGAGGTCAGTCATGTAATTGTTTTCGTTCATCTGACAAAGATCAACAATTATGAATATTGCAACAGGTAAGTCAGAAGCTCAAAATGTTAGTATGTGAAAAAATCTACATGTTATTGCTGATTCAAAATTTTTTAGAATATAAGAGAAAAATCTGTTTTAAAAATTGTCCTGGCCTTTTGAGTTTTGTAAGGAATTTTAGCTAACTCTGAATGTCAACCATCTTCAAGCAAGCATAAATATTGCTTTTTCTTTCCCCCAGACTTAGAACATAAAAATATGTTAATAATCCAAAGACACTATTAATAAAATTAAAGTACAAGCCACAGATTGGGATAAAATATTTGCAAATCACCTATCGATAAGAACTTGTATTCAGTATATATAAACAGCACTCAAACCTCAATAATAAGAAAAGAAGCAACCTAACAAAAAAACGATCAGAAAAGAAAAGGACCAAAAATGGCCTAAACAATTTTCAAACGGAAAAGCATAGTTGAGGTATTCACACTACCTTATTTCCAGCCTTATTATCAAGTTAATATATTCTAAATAATGTGTATTCAGGTAAAGATAGATCTGTAGATCAATGGAACAGAATAAAGACTTTAGAAATAGAACCACACACAATAAAAATTGGCAAAAGATTCGAACAGTCACTACACAATGATGAGCTATGAATGGAATATAAGCGCATGAAAAAATGCTCAGCATCATTAGTCATTGGGAAAGTACAAAAAACAATATTTATGCTTGCAATGTGATACCACTACATACCTATTAGAATAGTTCAAATAAAAAACTGATAACACCAAATGCTGAGCAAGGATGCGATGCTCTTTCTAAGCTCTCTCTGGGTGTTTCTCTCTTTTATCCTCTCCCAAAGGACTCCAGTAAAGGATTAAGATGCATTTTGAATTGAGTGGGTCACATCTCAATTGAATCAACCTAACCAAAAGGTCCCACCCATAATAAATCTGCACCCACAAGAATGGATTAAAGAGCATGGCCTTTCCTGGGACACATAACAGCTCCAAATGCTCACACCCCATAACTTCTGACTAGTATGTAAGATCCATAAGAGCAAGGGTTTTTGTCTTTAGTTTGTATCCCAGCACCTATAATAGTGCCTAGAACAAAGTAAACACTCAATAAACACATGAATGGAAAAAAAAAAGTGCGCTGATGCTATTATAGCATCCAATTTCTTTCTTAGAATATTACCTGGTATGCAAAAAGATACCAATTAATGTAATCATTTTATTATTTAGATTTCTGGCAGGCACCATTATTATGGAAGTTTGATAATATGTGCTGTGATTGCCTTTGTTAATTGCTTACCAAACAATCAGTAGCCACCACCACCACCACCTCTGCTCTAGCCAATGGTACTTTTGTTTAGGTGCCCAGCGTCCCCCGATGACCATGTGCTTCCTCAGGAGGACCCCAGCCTTAGCTCTGAGGAGCACGTGCTCCCCTAAGCCACACATGGCACCCCTACTTCCTTATCAATGATTGGCTTATGTATGGCATATGATGCAATTGGGGCCAAAGAAAATTGAGAAAAATTCTGCTGGAGAGCTTTTGGGAAAGATTTCCCTTGCTGATCAAGAATCACAAAGGAAGAGTCTCTCTTTGACCTGTTATGGGTATATCTGGACGAAGTGCATGAACTGCTCCAGCCATCTGGCAAGCAGGAGCAGTGCTAGCCTAAAGTCAAGCTAGCTTGCTGAGGATGAGGAGGAAGAAAAACAGAAAAAGCCCAAGTCTCTGGTGAAGCCCTAGAACCAATCCTGAAACTGCCCTCCCTCCACAACTCCTGTTAGCTGAGATAATACATTTTCATCACTCTTAAAGCAAGAAGAGTCAGGCTTTTCTGTTACTTACAGCTAAAAACATCATCTACTTAAAGCAAATACACTGTTTTCCATTTAAATAAAAAAGACTAAGATCACAGAAAAGGAAGAAGCACTTCCCACATTTATCTTTAGGCCTTAAGAATATAAGTTAATACTTATATGAGTGATTAAAAATGGAAATAAAATACTAATCTACAATATGGATAATAGGGGAACTGGGGTGTGGGGTATATGAGAACTCTGTACTATCTTTGCAACTTTTCTGCCAATCTAACGCTATTATAAACAGAAAGTTCATTTAAAATAGGGATTAAAAATAACAGCAGATCAAAAACAAAGAAAATGGACTTTTAAAGTGTGAAATGAATTGGCATTCTGGAATTTTTCATGTGAACAGCTTTTACGGCAAAATCTACTCAGTTACACAGTCATTCAAAGTGTTATCCCTATAGGGCTAAAGTACTTCCTAAAAACATGTAGGGGAACAGGGATTACACTGTCCATTCAATGGTTAAGAAAACAGCCATACTAGAGAGGTGAAGTGACCTGCCACACACTAATCAGTGGAAAGCCAAGAATGGACCTGACCTCTTATGAGTGCTTTCCCTTTTCCTCGCCTCCTCTACTTTAAATGCCAGGACTCTCTTACAAAAACTCATGGAAAAAGAAAATTTTCAACGTACAGGGAGCTATGCAGTCTGGTTATAGAAAAATAATTCAAATGTGATGAGGTTAAGAATCTAATTTTTCTCTCTTAATTTTAAAGAGAACATTACTAGAAAATCAATTACTTTCACAAATGGTTGTTGAGAGCCCAAGCACCCCATATATCTCAACATTCACAAAACTTCAGCAACTTATAGTCCATTGATAGTACACTTCAATTTAAAAAAAAGAAAGTTATCCTTTATACAACTGTATTTATTAAATAAAGCTAGTTATATTTATTAGAATGCATTTATAAACTTTGGCAAAATCATGTCTCTTTCAACAATTGTCTTACATATAAAAGATTTTTTATTCCGAAAATCATTAGTTTGATTTTTTAGAAAATCATGTACTACTTAACGTACATGAATCATTATTTGATTTATTAGAAAATCATGTACTACTTAACGTACATGAATAGGGGAAGTATGAACTACATATTCATACTTCTGCTATATCCACCAGGAGGGTATAATGGAAAATTAAGTCTAGAATATTAAGAACCATCACCCAACATAGAACTAGTAGGTTATATCACAGGCCATAAAGGGCTCTTCCTGTATTTCAAAGAGAGATGGACAGAGGTCATTCTATTAAGATCAACAGCTGAACTGATCTCTCCCTTCCACAAAGTATAGAATGAAAGATTGATCAGTGACAGTGAGGAGAGCTTTACTATTGACGCACTTCATGGTCTGGGATTAGGCCAGTGGACTCAAGGGGCATTCATATGATGTAGGAAAATTATATCCTAGTTATTTTTTAACTTAATGAAAATGTTCGAAAATGGATCATGGGGATGCATGCATAACTATGTGATGATACTGTGAGTCAGCGACTGTATACTTTGGATGACTGTTCTAGTTTGCTAGCTGCCAGAATGCGATATACCAGAAACAGAATGGCTTTTTAAAAGGGGAATTTAATAAGTTGCTAGTTTACAGCTCTAAGGCTGAGAAAATGTCCCAATTAAAATAGGTTTATGGAAATGTTCAATCAAAGGCATCCAGGGAATGATACCTTGATTCAAGAAGGTCAGTGAAGTTCAGATTTTCTCTCTCAAGTGGAAGGCACATGGTGAAGACAGTCAAGGCATCTCTCAGCTGGAAGGGCACATGGCAAACACAGCATCATCTGCTAGCTTTTTCTCCTGGCTTCCGGTTTCATGAAGCTCCCTGGGAGACGTTTTCATTCTTCATCGCCAAAGGTTGCTGGCTCGTGGATTCTCTGCTTCGTGGTGCTGCAGCATTCTCTCCTCTCTCTGAATCTCTTTTTTTCTCCAAAATGTTGCCTCTTTTATAGGATTCCAGAAACTAATCAAGACCCACCCACATAGGTGGGTGGTCCCCCTAATCAAGACCCACCCACATGTCATCACCTAATCCAGTTTAACAACCACTCTTCATTGGGTTACATCTCCAGGTGATGATCTAATTACAGATTCAAACATACAGTATTGAATAGGGATTATTCTACCTTTACAAAATGGGATTTAGATTAAAATATGGCTTTTCTAGGGAACATTCATCCTTTCAAACCAGCATAATGATTTTTATGGTGTGTGAATGAATCTCCAGAAAAACTGCATTTAAAAAAAAGGAAACACTAATTTTACTAATACTTAGTATACATTACTCATTTTACCAATATTGCCTGATATTTTACTAATATATATCAATCACTCATAAATAAGTATAAACAATTTAAGAGTATATGCACAATTTATTTTTCCTGATAGCAGCATGTGACCAGTACCAGCAAAAATCTGTAGGTACCATCTATAGATTACATCAGATTTACACATTGATTTTGACATGGGTTTGCAAGTATATTTACCTTTTATGCCTTAGCTACTTCCAAGGCACATCAAAGAGAAAAGACTGTGGATTCAAGAAACACATTGTCAGTAATAACTTTGACAGTTAATGGACCAAACTTACCAATTAAAAGATACAGATTGTCAGAGTAGATTAAGAAATATCATCCAGCTATAGGCTGCTTACAAGACACTCATCTTAGACACAAGGATACAAATAGATTGAAAGTGAAAGGATGGAAAAAGATTTTCCATGCAAGTAGTAAACTAAAGAAAGCTGGAGTGCTATCCTAATATCTGATAAAATAGACTTTAAATGTAAAGACATCATAAGAGAAAAAAAAGTCACTATATACTAATTAAAGGGTCAATTCACCAAGAAGATATAACAATCATAAATGTTTATGCTCCCAATCAAGGAGCTCCAAAGTACATGAGACAGACATTGGCAAAACTGAAGGGAGCAATAGATGTTTCAACAATAATAGTCAAGACTTCAATACACCACTGTCCTCTATAGATAGAACAATCAGACAGAAGATCAACAAGGAAATAAAGATGTTAAATAACTTGATAAATTAGACCTGACAGACATATGTAGATCATTGCACCCCAAAACACAAGTATATACATTCTTCTCTAGTGCTCATGGAACATTCTCCAGAATAGATCATATGTTGTGGCACAAAACAGGTCTTTATAAATTTAAAAACATTGAAATTATTCAAAGCACTTTCTCTGATCACAATGGGATGAAGCTGGATTTCAATAGCCATGAAAGAATGAGAATATTCACAAATACATGGAGATTAAATAACACATTCTTAAACAATGAGTAGGTCAAAGAGGTAATTGCTAGAGAAATCAGTAGCTATCTGGAGATGATTGAAAATGAGAATACAACTTATCAGAACTTATGGGATGCAGCAAACGTTGTGCTAAGAGGCAAATTCATTGCCCTAAATTCCTGCATTAAAAAACAAGAAAGAGCAAAAATCGAGGACTTAACAGCACACCTTGAGGAACTTGAGAAAGAATAGCAAACTAACCCCAAAGCAATTAGAAGAAAAGAAATAACAAAGATTAAAGCAGAGATAAATAAATGGGAGAACAGAAGAACAATAAAAAGAATCAATAAAACCAAAAGTTGGTTCTTTGAGAAAATCAATAAAATTGATGGGCCACTAGCAAGACTGACAAAAAAAAAGAGAGAAGAAACAAATAAACAAAATCAGGAATGAGAAGGGGGGCATAACCACAGACCCTGAAGAAATAAAAGAAATCATAAAAGGATACTTTGAGCAACTATATATCAACAAACTAGACAACTTAGATGAAATAAGCAAATTCCTGGAAACACACAAACAAGCTACACTGACTCAGGAAGAAATAGAAGATCTCAACAAACCAATCACAAGTAAAGAGATTCAATCTGTCATCAAAAATCTTCCTACAAAGAAAAGTCCAGGACTAGATGGCTTCACAGGGGAATTTTATCAAACATTCAAAAAAGAACTAACACCAATCCTGCTCAAACTTTTCCAAAAAATCGAGGAAACAGGAACTTTACCTAACTCATTTTAGGAAGCTAGTATCATTTTAATACCAAAACTGGGTAAAGATGCTATAAGAAAGGAAAACTCCAGGCCAATCTCCCTAATGAACATAGATGCAAAAATTCTCAACAAAATATTAGCAAATCAAATCCAACAACACGTTAAAAGAATTATACACCATGATCAAGTGGGGTTTATACCAGGAATGCAAGGATGGTTCAACACAAAAAAATCAATTAATGTAATATAGCACATTAACAAATTGAAAGGGAAAAAATCACACGATCATCTCGATTGATGCTGAAAAAACATGTGACAAAATTCAACATCCTTTTCTGATAAAAACACTCCAAAAGATAAGAATCAAAGGTAACTACCTCAATGTGATAAAAGGAATATATGAAAAACCAATAGCCAGCATCATACTCAACGGAAAGAGACTGAAAGCTTTCCCCCTAAGATCAGGAACAAGACAAGGATGCCCACTGTCCCCACTATTTTTCAACATTGTGCTGGAAGTTTTAGCTAGAGCAATCACATGGGAAAAAGAAATAAAAGGCATCCAAATTGGAAAGGAAGAAGTAAAATGCTCACTATTTCCAGATGACATAATACTGTACTTGGAAGATCCTGAGAAATCCACAGCAAAATTACTTGAGCTAATAAATTCAGCAAGGTGGTAGGATATAAACTTAATGTGCAAAAATCAGTAATGTTTCTATATATATATATAACCAATGACCTAGCTGAGGAGTCAGTTAAGGAAAAAATTCCATTCAGAATAGCAACTAAAAGAATCAAGTACTTAGGAATGAACTTAACTAGGGATTTAAAGGACTTGTACACAGAAAACTATATAACATTGCTAAAATAAATCAAAGGAGATCTAAATAAGTGGAAAGACATTCCCTGCTAGTGGATAGGAAGGCTAAATGTAGCTAAATGTCACGTCTACCTAAATTGATCTACAGATTCAACACAGTATCAATCAAAATTCCAGCAACCTTTTTTGAAGACTTGGAAAAGCTAATTACCCAATTCATCTGGAAGGAAAAGAGACCCTGAATAGCTAAAAGCATCCTAAAAAAGAAGAATGAACTGGGAGGTAAAACACTCCCTGACTTTAAAACCTATTAAAAAGCCACAGTGGTCAAAACAGCATGATACTGGCACAAAGATAGAACCAATGGAATTGAATCAAGAGTGCAGAAATAGACCACCAAATCTATGGTCAACTGATTTTTGACAAGGCCGCCAAATCCTCTGAACTGGGGCAAAATAGTCTTTTCAATAATTGGGCATGGAAGAACATCAATAGCCAAAAGAATGGAAGAGGACCCTTATTTTACACCCTACACAAAAATTAACTCAAAGTGGATCAAACACCTAAATATAAGAACTAGCAGCTTAAAACTTCTAGAAGAAAATAAAAGGAAACAATTTCAAGACCCAGTAATAGGAGATGGCTTCCTAAAATTTACACCCAAACCACAAGCAGCAAAAGTAAAAATAGATAAATGGGAACTACTCAAAATCAAATGCCTCTGCACCTCAAAAGACTTTGTCAAAAAGGTGAAGGGCAAGTCATGGTGGCTCAGCAGGCAGAATTCTCGCCTGCCATGCTGAAGACCTGGGTTCGATTCCCACTGCCTGCCCATGCAAAAAGAAAAAAAATGTGAAAAGGCAGCCAATTCCTTGGGAGAAAATATTTGGAAATCACATCAGACAAAGGTTTGATTTCCTGTATATACAAAGAAATCATACTACTCAACAACAAAAGAACAAACAATCCAATTATATAATGCGCTAAAGATATGAATAGGCATTTTCTGAAGAGCAAATATAGATGGCTCAAAAGCACATGAAGAGATGTGCTTCATTGGCTATAAGGGAAATGTAGATCAAGACTACAATGAGATACCACCTCACACCTATAAGAATGGTTGCTACTAAACAAACAGGAAACCATAAATGTTGGAGAGGATGTGGAGAAATTGCTACACTTATGCACTGCTGGTGGGAATGTACAATGGTGCTGCAGCCACTATGGAAAACTGTTTGGCGGTTCCTTAGGAAACTAAATATCAAGTTGCCCTATGACCCAGCAATAGCACTATTTGGTATATACCCAGAAGAGCTGAAGGCAATGACACAGACAATTGCACACTGATGTTCATAGCAGCATTATTCACAATCGCCAAAAGATGGAAACAAACTAAATGCCCATCAAAAGACGAGTGGATCAACAAAATGTGGCATATACAAACAATGAAATATTATGCAGCAGTAAGACAAAATGATGTCCTGAAGCACATGACAAGATGGATGAGCCTTGAGGACATAATGCTGAGTAAAATAAGCCAGACTAAAATGATAGATACTGTATGATTTCCTTTTATGACCAGCATAAAGATACAATCAGAGGCTTATAATCCAGAATACAGGGGACTTAGAGATACACAGAAGCTAGAGATGAGTGAACCGTTAGCCAATGAGGTTGAACTCCAATGTAAGGGAATAGATAGAAGTGAAGGCGGTTCTCTAGTGGGTCAATAAAGTAATATTACCATATTGAAGATGAACAAGCTTGAAAGGGGTTGTACAGACCTACGTATCTTACTGATCAACACTAGAAATATGAATTAGTTCTTGCAAGAATTATTTCAAAGTTATGATTCATGTACAAAGAGCATTTAAGTTCAGGGTACAGATGGGAAACTGCTATTGCATGTGATGGGCTATGTTTGAAAGGAAAACATCAGCACTACCACAGCAACAGCAGATGTAAATCATGGGAGGAGAAACAAGAGTTAAGAGGAGGTTTCAATTTCCTATTTGGTGAAGGTGTGTTTATTGATTTTCTTTCTCTTAGGAACAATGAAATTATCTAAAATTGAGAATGTTGATGAACTGTAGACTTTGGGCACTATATGTGATGCTTGAAGAATGCAGGTGGCTGAAGGATACACTGACTGAGAAGTAGTTTGGTGAACGATGGTGTATACTTATGAATGAAGGTTGTACCACTACATAAAGGAACAAAGTCGTGAGGCATGCAACGATGTGAATGAACATGTGAGACATTTGGTGAGGCAAAATAAGCCAGAAACAAAAGAACAACCATGGTATGGTCTCCTTTAGAAAATACTTATAAGGAAATAGGGCGTAGATTGTAAGGTTTTAGAGCAGACACATTAAGTCCAGAGTGGTGATTATTATTCCTATATTTTGAGAGGCTGTTTTATATATATACACAACCCGATATCTAGAGATAAGAACAAAGCTGATCAGGTTGGGGTTAAAGTAATTCTGAACACAGGGGTAAGGAAGACAGTGTCTACATTTTAGAGCTATACATACTTTCTGAGACCAAAGGAAGAAAGGTTTATTTGGTCTGGAATAGAAATTTTCTGTAGCACAGAATCTAACCCAGCCTATCTGTATAGCTCATTTGAACAATTGAGACACAGAGAGTCCAGAATAAGAAAAAGGTCTCTTAATCCTGTATAGATTATTGTAATGCCTGAATACATTCTAGAGTATATTGAGCAGATAATCAAAAAGTATTGGCAAAGTCCCTTGAGGGATGGGACAAAGAAAATGGAACTATTAAACCTTACTATCAGGGAATTCCCTGATACTGTGTCAAACATTAGGGACACCCAAATCAATAGGCCATGCCCATGATCATGAGGCTGATTCTTGTGAAACTTATTTATGTAGTGGAGAAGTGTAGACTACCTATAGATATGCCTAAGAGTTACTTCTGGAGGACCTCTTTTGTTGCTCAGATGTGGCCTCACGCTCTCTAAACCCAACTCTGTAAGTGAAATCATTGTCCTTTGCCCTACATGGAACATGACATCCAGGGGTGCAAGTCTCCCTGGCAAAATGGGAGAGGACTCCCAGGGATGAATCCAGCCCTGGCACCATGAGATCAACCATTGCATCCTGACCAAAAGGGGGAAAAGAAGTATAACTAAAAGTAGTAGTGGCAGAGAGAGTTCAAACAGAGTTGAGAGGCTACTCTGGAGGTTGCTCTTATGCGAGCTTCAGGTAGACCTTGCTACCTATCATAACCTTCGAACCCCCAACCAGGACCATTCCAGCCAATTCTAAAGAACACCTAGGGCAATTTATAAGATTCTACAAAGGTTCCATGCACTAGAGTAACTTTCCAGAAAACTGCAACCTCCAGGTGAGTCCTTGGTTCAGGTAAATTCTGAAACCTCAAGGGCACAGCCTCTCCAGAACATCAGATAGTCCCATCTCCCTACCCCATACTAGTGACAAACCCTTCCAATATGAAAAAGTTAGAATGGCCATAGCCCAAACTCTCTAAAGAGAGTAATGGAACAATCAAGGTGATCGTGGAGTTATACAGTGAAGATAGGATTTAACAAATGAATATGAATGCTGAATCACTAAATTGGTATCTCTTTTAATCTCCAGTATTTTAGAGTAGCAAGAGGTAAAAACCTAAAATTGTGGGATTATAACCCATGTCAAACTCTGAAATATGTTCTACAGCTAATTGGGGTTTTGTACTTTGAAATTTATTGCTTTTTTGTATATATGTTATTTTCACTAAGAAAAGGAAGAAAAAAGTCTACTTTGATGTCAAAAAAATATTTAGGCCTTCTAGCCTTCTATTCTGGAGCAGCAAGAAGGAAAAATCTGAGAGGATCATATGGTAGTCCTTGACAAACTCTGGGATCTGTCGTGTAACTACTTATTGAAAAGAGCTTTGAAAACTATTGATTTTTTATTTCTTTGCTTTGTATATATGTTACACTATACAATAAAAAAGTTAAAAAATAAAGTCACATTTACAACCCAGTGAACCTTAATGTGAATCATGAACCTCAGTTAATAGTACAATTTCATTTATTGTAAAAAAGGTACCACGTTAATGCAAAATGTTTATAGAAGGTGGAGGTATATGGGAACTCTGTATTTTCTGCATGATTATTTGTAAACCTACAGCTTCGCTAATTAAACAATGATTTTAATAAGTGAAAATAACAAAGATTATTAGTGAAAGATCATGCCAATTAAATCGTCACTAAGCTGTTTATCCATTGGATTTCAAATGATTCTAAAATCTAAATATGCATGGTGGAATTCTATGTTAAGATCAGAGGGGCACTACTCATAACTCCATATTGTTCTTAAAATTATCCAACTCTCACCCACAATCAATGGCAAAGGTATGTTCTATTCCCTACTGTATGGAATGATGACAGAGGGGCTGTCACCCCTTCCTTTAATGATGTACACATGTACCAGATAAATTCAATCTTGATCTAATAATGTCAAAGAAGAGGTAATATACAGACATAACCAATTTTTTTTGCATGGACAGGCATCAGGAATTGAACCCAGGTCTCCAGCATGGCAGGTGAGAATTCTGCCCTTGAGCCACCATCACACTGCCACCAAAATTTATTTTTAAAGATAATTCATGTTCTCCATATGCCCATCTATGCTTCCTTGAAAAGTAAGATAAACTTTTAGATTTTTCTGTTGCTGACTTAGAGAAATACCACGTATGCAAGTGGTTTAAAATCTCCAGTAACTTATTCCCCTATTTGACTTACAGTTATCAGCCTCCTACACAGAATCAGAGTGTGGAAGTGGGAACTCCCTAGGCATTTTTTTTCCCTATGTATTTTAAGGGATGTTTAAGGGGATTCATTACTGCTTTTTAACTTTTTAAGCATCTCCTGATGACATATGCCTTGGATTCCCCAGAGACCACTGGATTCAAATTCTTTTTCAGTTTCATGTATATATATTTTGAAACCATCGGGTTCTGAGCACTTTAGAGAACTCATTCAGTTAGAGAATGAGTAAAATTCTTCTAAGTAGCTCTATACCTTTTGATCATCTAAAATGTTTTTCTCTTTACCATATGGAATGTCAATGCTTTTTTTTCTCTTTACCATATAGAATGTGCATCATTTTCAGTAGTTGCTACTTACAGTTAAACAGCATAAAAGTAGTATCTAAATAACAATGTCTTTATGCTGTTCGCTACTAATTTTTAATGTTTCCATACTGAAGATAGTAGACACTCAACTTCTCTATCACTAAGCAGTGTCCTTCACCAGCAACAGAATGGTAAGGAAAATATTGGTACTTATTGACATCTTAGCTTTCCATTGCCTTTCTTTCAAAAGCAAACATACCATACTAACACATTTTTACAAAGGCACGGTATGGAAAAACTAGATTTCAAAGAACAGCAGTGTGAATGCTGTATGTTGCTGTCAGGTTCAGCAGATTTTTATCTTGAGTAATAGCATAAAAGATTAACCAGCTCTTCATTTCATAAGCTTGAGCACATACCTCACAGTAGAAAACAAATTGCATTTGGAGTTCCCGGATAAAGTACTATTCAAAGTGGCTCCGTAATCATTAAAACATAGAGTTAGTTTTGTGACTGGCATCAGTAAGAAATCTTTCTCATCTAAAGAAAGCAGTAGGAATAAACTTTAGTTCAAAGGCAAGTTCTTCTGGTCCCTCATCCACAATGTTTATCCCAGTGGGATATGATACAGTCTGTGCAATTGCTATGTTCCACAATAATTATAAAGAGCAATAACATGTGGTATGAATAGAACATGTAACAAAGAACAGCAGTGGATGGTAAAATAAACCACTGGTTATGTCAAAACTAATAACTTATTTACTCCTGCAGAGTCAATGAGTTAAGAGGTCAGATGAGCCTGTTGTTTAACCCTCACTAATAGTAGGCATGGCTTTTCTGTTCATCATTTTCAGTAGTTCCTTTAGAACCATTTTAAGGATTATGTGAAATTGAGTGGGTGTCATTAATGGCTTACATAGGGCCATGTGCTCATATCTTTGAATGTAAGGTCCAAGATATTCAGTATATACATCTGCCTTTTTGCAGCTTCTAGGAAGAGGTGGAGCGTTATAAGACCTCTTGTCATAAATACAGCATTCACTATCATAGGAAACAACATCCCTCTTTTTCAGGAATGGAGGTAATTGTGCTATGTGACACCCCGAGCATCTGTAAAATGTTATGTATCATGGTGTACTTAAAAAAGCAGCACACTTCTCATTGATCTCTCCATTTTACTTTGTTTTAAAATGCAGATCTTTTCTTCCTATTGAAATCTTTGCATTTTTATTTATAAATGTATAGGGGAAAATCCATTTCAGACATATGCAGCCTCATAAATTATGTTTGGTAGTTGAAACAGTATGCACTTATGTCATGGATTGAACATCCTCCTTTATTAGAATGCTATTTATTGCCACCAGCTGCACTGCTTCACTAAGAAAGTTCTTGACACCAGCGATTGCTTTTCAGCACCACTGCTTCCGGCTGCTAACAGGGGCTTCTATTTCCAAACGTAGCCACCCCTCTCAAGCTCTTCCCTCTGCCACACAGATACCCCCTGTCATCATGATGCTAGGGAACCCATGGGGGGTGGGGCTGCACCCACTCACCCTCTGTGATCTCCCAGGCTGTAAATCTCCTGTGGCTTTCAGATTCCTCAACAAATAGCACTGGCCTGAGAGCTGTCAAGTACATTCAGGGAATCTACCCATCAGTAATGGATATTTTTTTCAAAATTAAGATGTGCATTCAGCTTCTAATCCGAGGCATCGCAATGTCTTTCAGAAGAGAAGCATGATATCGGCAGTAGGCACGGGGTCTCTATTTTATTACATTTTACAGCAGGAAAAACTAGACAAAGGTAATTACTCTTCTTCTGTTAAAGACTATTATTACACTTGCATGAACAGTTAACCCTGCTGTTATTTTCTCGGCTGCCTGTGCCGATGGCATCCAGACCATCCAAGCAGGAAAGGTATAGAAATGGGGTCTTAGCTCATTTCCGACTACTCAGTAAGTCCACTTTGAAAGGTAATCTTCCAAACCACAAATATGTGTGCCAACACACCAGCACATTCCATTATTTGTTGACAGGATCTATGTCCATGTCTTCTGCACGCCAGTTTGAACGGGCTTCTTTTTTAATGCCTGCACACATAATTGGACTCCCAGAGCCCATAGAGCTAACAGCTAACAGTCAGTGACAGGGGGAGACCTCCCTCCGTTAACATGGAAACAGAATTTCCATGCTCTTCTCTAGTAAGGAAATTCCCTTTGGTCAAGGTTGAGGCTTTCTGCAGTGTAGGGAGGATGAGCTTATGCAGAAGATACCTTAACCTGTGATCCTGGAGAGCTCACTTGAAGTGGTGTCAAGCCCTCAAGCCTTCATAAGCAGCAAATTTCTCCCCTTGACTAAACAAGAGGACACATAGAAAATTGATTTCTAGATATTACTTTGAGATACAGACTGAAAATCAGAACTTCAGGGCACTGTTTGCCCTGACCAAGAGCTCAGGCAAAGACAGGCCCCGAGTGTTCATTCCAGGCTTGAAATTGCAGCTGTTAAACCTGAGGTTCCCTTCAGAGATGAAGGCCTTGCTTCCCCAACTCTATCCTGGATTTTGCTTCTCATTCAACAGGGTACTGGGTTAAAACAAGACAGATGTATGGCCGTTACTTATAGTGGCACACTGATGCAGTCAGGTAACCACTTGCCAGGCAAGCTCATTCTCTCTATCAAGGCAGGACCAAGACCAAAAGAATATGTTAACTCTGATTTTCCTGGTGCCGTCCACTGGCTCGGAGGAACCGACAGGATGGCTGACACCCAATTTTGTTTTTGTTTATTTGTTTTTTTATTTTTTTCTCCTGAGCCAATATCCAATACCATATTGAGTAGAAAGAGTGGGAAGGATGATGGATTCAAAAACATCACATGGAAGAAAGAAATTGTTGAATTAAAAGGAGGGGAGTAGCAGACAGTGTATTTAAAATTATTTTAGAAAGCAAATCAAGTTTAAAGAATTGAAAGAAAAAGGATTGCCAGGAAAAGACAAACACTGACTCTAGAATGGAATCCCAGAATATGTCAAACACTTGGCTTAAGGAAATCCGAAGAAATGTGGTTATTGTCTTCTTTCAAGATAGCCTTTTATCTGAAATGTGAGTAGCTGAATTTGACCCATTTGTTTAACATTCATTAGTGATGTTAATAGATGTATTTTGCATGAAAAAATATAAAGGAGAAAAACATTCAACAGAAGAAAAGTCTGAACCTGTATCCTTCTGTCTTGTGGCAATAATTTAATAATCTAGAATATTTATTGTATGCCTACTAAACAACTACACGAACATTTATTGCATGCCTACTAAAGGCCAGGGACTGTGCTATGCCTTTAAATTCTGAATGTCTAAGTTATTACCCTCTGCTCTAAACCTTTAAATTCTGAATTTTTAAAGATATTACCCTCTGCTATAATGGTGATGTAAAACATTTTTAAGGAGCCTATAGAACCAATTATAGGAAAACCACTCCCACTCACTACACTTTGTAAGATGCCTTTTAAGATGATTTTTATCACATCTCATAAACTTCCTCAAGGTTTTACCTCTGAAATACAGTCTTCTCTGCTATCCATATATAATTTCCTCACCTTTAAACTCCCCAAAAGTTTGATTTACCTATTAGAGAAATTTAATAAATTGGAATTGGAATGGGAGAATTTGTTCTCCCATTTTTATCAAAGGAAATTGTTATTAAAGAACTAAATCTAATTTTCAGTTCAAGAAAATAAATACTTGTGAAGAAAGTCAATTAATTCATACTCCAGTGTCCTGCCAGAAATTCTCCATTCATAATATGAGATCAACAGAATAAACATCACTAAATGGTACTTTCAATTATCGTTCATCTCAAATGAACTTAGCAGAATCATCTGATCCATCCACAAATCTTTATCTTAGTTGCAAGGAAGTGAAGTAAGCAGTTACAGCAGTTATGCGAATAAAATAGCACAGAAAAATCAAATTGAATTTCATGCACATGGAATCTGGATCCAGATTGTCTGTGTTGGAATTTTACTTGTGCCACTTATTAGACATGCAACTTTGAGCAACCTGAATAAGTTTTCAGTGCCTCATCTGTGTAATGGGTATAATAAGCTTATCTGCATCTAGAATTGTCGCAAAAAGTGCATGTATTTATATACGCTAATCACTCAATAAATGTAGCTATGCTTGTTATAATATCAAAATATTTTTTTAAATAGAAGAGTTCACAAATATCTTTTTATGTATTGGTATAAAACCTAGTTTAGACCTCTATACCGTTATTTGAATACAGTAATTTAGCTTTCCTGGGTAGATTAATTTCTTTTCTCCAAATGTTGCCCTCTTTTCACTTCACTTCTTGCTAAAACCAAATACCCTCTTTCTTGCCACTTAAAGAGCTCCTAAAATCTCTCTTCCCCCACAGAATTTTGTCTGGCTTATGGAAGTAAGATGATAAATCTCCTTCCCCTTCAGTTTCAATGAGCTACTTACACAACAAAAACATAGAGCACACCAAAGCTTGTAAATCAATGTTTACATTACATCCTAACCAATGCTTTCTTGCAATATGCGCAGTTTAAAATATAGACTTTGTGCCAGGGCAGGAATTTTGTATGCTTAATTTATTTTCTAGGCTACTCATACTTGACCACAGTTGGGGGTAGGGATAGCACTTCTAGAATATTGTGTGCTGCCCATCACCCAGAAAGTGAGCGTGACGGGAGAGGACCAAAGATGTGTTTCAGGCTTCACATCTCAAGAATGCAGCCTGACCATGAAGGGGAACTCAGAAGAAAAAGGGCAGGCCCCCAAGAGACTTCTCTGCAAGACCATCCCCAAGAAATAGCACCCTTTAAAAGAGCTGTCATCTAGCTTAAAAGAACATCATCAGGAGTCATATAGGGGGAAAGAAATTGTGACAAGCCAGCCTGAGAACTGTGTATGCTAAAAAAGCTTTCACTTGGTGGGGGAGCCTCCAACCCACACCCACCTAAATTATGTCAATCATTGTATCTAGGCCGAGCACTCTGCTTTGTCATACTCCAGGGACAATTTTGAGTGTTCCCAGTAGAATCGAATCACCTATGTCTGCTATAGAGATTAAGAAAAAAAAGGAGGAAAAAAGAGACTATTTGAAACCTCAGAACCATGAAGAATATACCCCAAGGAAAACAGAGAGGTACCATCATCTAGAATGTTAATTTTCAAATTTGGCTATTCATTGGAATCACCAAGGGATCTTTAAAAACATTAATGTTTGCTCTGGGGTGTGGCCTGGGCACCAGAATTATTTTTAAGCTCCCTGGACTGTTCTAAAGTCTAGGTAAGAAATTCTGATCAATATAGCAAATAGCCTGAGCACTGATCAACAAAAGTTGTAAGGGTGTGCACTGTGCCTAGGTTTTGCCATGACTTGGTTCTAGAGGTCCTGAGACTGGCCACTCATCCGTCAATTGGCCAATCCACAAATATTTATTGAGCATTTGCCATGTACCAAATTCTAGTTTGGTTCTCAAAAGGGGTCATACAATGATCTACAGTTATTCTTCTTAAAGAATCAACCCCCTTTGGGCAACCATTTCCCTTTCTCCTACTATAATTTCCTGCCCCAATTCTTTGCCTCCAGGCAATGCAAGCTAAATATTGCTTGGGCAATTTTTCTCTTTCCTAATAAAATGAAGTAAAAATAAAGCATCTTTCATAGGATATGATTACTTGTTTGCAATGGTTAGAAATTAAGGAGGGGGGCGGGCCGCGGTGGCTCAGCGGGCAAAGTGCTTGCCTGCTATGCCGGAGGACCTCGGTTCGATTCCCGGCCCCAGCCCATGTAACAAAAACGGAGAAACAGAATACAATAAAACAAGAAAATGTTTAAAAATGTTTCCCTTTCTTCCTTCCTTCCTTCCTTCTATCCTTCCTTCCTTCTCTCTGTCTTTCCTTTAAAAAAAAAAAAAAAAAAAAAAAGAAATTAAGGAGGGGTGTAGACATATAAATACGTTTTTCTATGTTTCTTTACAAAGTAAAATTGCTCAGAAGCATGTCAAGGGACCAACTACACACATTCACACACCTGGTTTCCTGGTTGCTGAGCCCTACAAGAGGAGAAGTGATAACAGATGGAAATGAAGAACAGCACATTATAATAAAGACAAGAGATAGAGAATGAAAGGAGCCAAAAGAGGGGTGGAGTGGAGAGTGGAAGAAGGGGAAAGAGAGGAAGAAAGTAGATTACTTCATTGTACAAGAGGTCCTCATCACCAAGGGAAAATTACTACCAACAAAAGGCATCTCCCAGTGAATGCTCTTAAAATGGAACCACAATTTGATAGTAAATAGTTCAAAAGGATCTGCTTAGATCAATTTTTAAAATGAAACTAAGAATTATAAAAGCAAATGCATTTTATTTTATAAGTAGCAAAATATATTTTATAATTCAATACAGTACCTCTTAGCATCAAGAAGAGTGAATCAAGTATTGATTTTTTTGTTCTTATTTTTCCAACAAAATTGTAAGACAGAAAAATATACCCTTCATTTCACTTTTGACTTCTACAGCACAATACTGTCATTTTGGGGAAATATTTGAAGGCTCATTTCCCTTGATTTTTCCAAGGGTTTCTCTGAAGCCCTTGATATCCCCATTCTCTACTTAGATATCTTTATCCTTGATTCCTCTTCTCTAGTTGTTAACTAATTTGCCAGATCCTTATGTGTCTAATTATGACTTTAAATGTTACTTATGCAGTTTACCAACATTACTTTAATTGCTTTCATAAAACTCTACATCTTTTCAAAGATATGTCATTTCTGTTTACAATTGATTTGATTATGTTGTATCATGCTGTTGACTTTTTACTATATTTGATAGTCAGTGAAAGACTGCAGAGTATTAGCATGATGGGCAGGTACAAATATTGTGCTAAACCAGGAGCAGGGACTAATTGCATAAGTGATTAGTTCAATAATGAAGATTTCTGGCTAATGACCACTTTTCTCTAGACTACCTCATAACATCAGAACTTGGATATGAATAATCAGATAATAAGGACATCCATGTTTCTGGTTTCAGGGTGAAATCCAAGCATCTTTCCTCCTTACTCCTTTTCCTACCCTCAGGATAGGGCTACTTTGGGAGGCAAGACTCACAAGTTAAATCAGGGGTATTTCCTGTTATACTCTCCCACAGATGAATTTGGAGTAACAGAAGTAAGGCATTTTATGGGAAATTATCTAATGGACACTCAAAAATTAATTTCTAAAGGAGCACCATTTCAAAAGCTGAAAAACTGTACTCATGGGTGGGTGTATCTTACAGAACTTATTAATAACAGGATCTATAAATAGCTGGGTATAAAAGTAACTGCTGGAGCTTGGATGATTAAATGATTTGAAATCTACCATTGATATTTCTCTTCTTAATCAGTAGAAACTACTTTACATGAGTTGAAAACAGTACAATCAAGGAGTCATAAACACCATGGAAGCTGGACAAGAAAATATGCAAGAGAAATCTTCTGTCTACATCATTGGAACCCCCCTTTGCCTATTACACATAATTGGCTGCAATTAAGGTATGTCCTACACGTTGTTTTCTCTTATACTTAATTTGAACAGTCTTCTTATAAAAGGGACAGAGGAAAAAGAATTATATCTCAATGTCTTTCCCTAAACTGAACCCTCTCAAATGTTTACCTAAGAAGTCCACAAAGTTAAATGTACACATAAGAATGGGCAGTGCAAACAATTAAAATGTTCTGAATTTTTTTCATCAAAGCTTTCCTTAGATTCTTGGAAACTAAAGAAATCCCAACAATTAATATTATAGTAAGCAACATAAAATCTAAAAATTTCAGGAAAAATGGCATATGTCAGCCAAGATTTTCAAAAGAAACCACACCTGCTCAAAGCATCTCTGCTGCAAAACAAAACAAAACATAACAAAACAAACAATATTAGCAAATTCACAATTCACCAAGTTGAGAATAAAATGTCAAGACTTCGATAGGCCGAGGAGAATTGATTACCATAGTATTGTTTTAAGGGAAGACTAAATATTGAGGAATACATGAGAAAGAGAAGATAATTTCTGGAAACTTCGTTTACATCCCTCTTGAGCTAGCAGTCAAACAAGTCTCTTTTAAGCCAGAAGGATAGCACTATTCCTTTGAGTCAAGTAACTCTGAATCAAGTTTCTAGCCACAAGAACCAGGAACAAGGGGCAATAGGAACAATTTGTATAATTGGCCAATGCAGAGACCAGTCAACTCTGAAGGAAAATCATCCTGGGAAGCTTATTATGCCTAATTTAAAATAATGAGCCAAATGAACCATCAGACTGGAGAACAGAAAGCACTATTTCTTGCTGCCAGTCTAAAGGGAGCTGCTCTTATTGTGCTAAGCAATTTGTCAGGAAAAGATAGAAAGAGCTCTCCAGTATTATTAGCACATTAAACAGACTTTTTATAGTTGAACATGAGGAAGGATTGGTCAGTGTATAATTCAAGAATTCTATTAGAAAAGGTGGTGTCGTGGACAAGATTAACTCAACATAGTGAATAAAGATTTCTTGAATTTATCCAAATTCTTGAGAACCTAAGTAGTATCTGAACACTGTTTTCTGAAGCATGCTGTAGGTCATCAACTGGAAATAAAATCACATCATTTTTGTTTTAAACCCAATATTACCAACACTTTCTAACAGGCTTTTTATTTAACAATCTTTCTGAAAAATCTTGAGGGTAAACATTGCTTAAAGTGAAATGAGTATAAAGTGGCAAGATTAGAGAC
Organism: Tamandua tetradactyla; assembly: GCF_023851605.1. Classification (NCBI taxonomy): domain Eukaryota; kingdom Metazoa; phylum Chordata; class Mammalia; order Pilosa; family Myrmecophagidae; genus Tamandua; species Tamandua tetradactyla. The sequence goes on from NC_135340.1 coordinate 49,937,793, forward strand.
GTTGAAGATTTATGCTAATGCAAATATTGGCCAAAATCAATCTGTTCCAATAGTTCTTAAGCTCTCACCTTTGGAAGAATGATCTTGAGAGATTTGTTAAAAATATAGCTTCTTGTGCTCCATCTCTAGAGAGTTTGATTCAATAGCTCTTCATGAAGCCTAGAAATCTGTATAATTAACAAGCTTCTCTGGTAATTCTGGTGCACACTGAAAATTGAGAACACTTCTATTTTAATCATAGCTGTAACCTTTATTTATTCCTACTAATAGTGTCACATGTTTTCCATAGAAATTGAATAGCATATATTTTATTGATATGAGTGTAAAAAAATGGGGAAAAAATAACATTATCCTAATAAAAAATATGTGAACACCAAAAAGACGATCATATGGAAAAAATATTAAACGAGAATTGAATAAATGGGATACATATCACGTTGCTAAAATGTGATAAAAACCTCTTGCACTACTACCAGAGCCATAAAAACATGCCAGGAGAGACATGGAAAACAAGCCAGACTAGCAGATTTACAACCATGTGAGGCAAAAAAACAAATGAAAGAACAACCTTACTCTTTAATGGCACTTAGATCTTGTTTATTATAAATGATAGCATCCCACTTAAAAAATTGCATGCATTTTTTCAAATACCTGGCAGAGTTCAGAAGTAAGTAAGGGAAATCCATGGGGAAAAATGAACAGGAAAGAAAAACACAAACACTACCTGTAAACTGACCCTATTCTGAATAAGCTTAGGACTTTTGAAGGGGTATAATCTGTGAAAAGAAGGAACTTGAAAATAGATACCTATTGGCCCAAAAAGATGACAAGCAACCTTATTTTTTCAAATAATAAATATGGGATAAAGATAATAATTGGGTAATAAAGGAGGGCTCTAAAATATAAAATGACAATAATATAAACAGTATAATACTAGCCAAGAAAATACAGCTATTCTAACAAAATACACTGGATAGAAAAGAAAAGTGTTCCTTAAGAATTTGCATTCATGACCTTGCCTCACAAAGTTCTTACTTATGCTTATTTATATTTCCTGCACACAAATATATACTGTATTACACATACACATGCAGCCGTGATTTATATTGCATAATCTAGGTATCTTATGTCAAGAAAGTAATGTAATAATCTGTTCTGTGCTGTTGATACTACTAGTCCAGCTGGCCAAAGCAAATGCAAAAACTCTCCGGAAGAATATAACCTCAAACCAAGATGCAGAAGGTTTTCACAGATAAAGCCCAGCTGACATGAGATCACAATCCAAAATTACAAAATATACAAACAAGCGTTTTGCTGTGACTGACTTAACAGTCAAGGAGGCAGCAGAATTTGATCCCAAGGACTAAAAGTATCACACAGAAACTTTAAAATAAGTATTTGACATGATGGAAAATATAAAAGAAGGAGTAAAACTGAGTTAAATTGCAAGAACCAAGCAGAAGTGAAGAGATAAAAGTTATAGAAATGTAAGTAGCAGCCACTGAAACTTTAAAGTCAGGAGATTAGATATAGGTGAAAGGAAAATTAATGAAGGAAACTAGGTCTGAAGAAATTACTCATAATAAAGGAAAGAGAAAATATAAAACGTACTGAGAAACATGGAGGATAAAATTAGAGGTTGTAAAAATTATCTAATAGAAATGAATAGAGTATATGGGAGAAGCAATATTTAAAGTGAAAGCATGAAGAGACTATTCTAGAATTGCAGAATTAAATTCAGGAATCACAATGAGCCCCAAGCAGAATAAATTAACCTAAAGGCACCTAGAAATATTGTAGTGAAGTGCAGAATACTATATTCAGGGAAGTTATTTTAAAGAAAACCAGAGAAAAATGACATATATTCATAAGAAGGTGATCAGACTAACAACACAAATGTCAATAAGAACAATAAAAACCAAAGGACAATGGTAAAATATCTTTAAAGTCCTGAGAATAAATAATTATTGACCTAAAAATCTGTAACCAGCTGATCTAGTTTTCAAGCTGCTGGAAGGTGATATACCAGAAACGGAACAGCTTTTAAAAGGGGGAGTTTATTAAGTTTCAAGTTTATAGTTCTAATGTCATGAAAATGCACAAATTAAGGTACCAACAGGAGGTTACTTGCACTCAAGAAAGGCTGATGAAGTTCAAGGTTTCTCTCAAAAAAAATGGCACATGGCAAGGTCTGCTAGCTTTCTCTCATGGCTTCTTGTTTCATGAAGCGCTCCCAGGGGCATTTTCCTTCTTTGTCTCCAATTGTATAGGCTCTTTCCCAAATGGTGCCCTCTCAAAGGGCTCCAGTAAGCAGCCCCACCTTGAGTGGATGGAGACCACTATCATAGAAATCATCAAATCAAAAGTTACCACCCACAATTGGGTGGGTCACACCTCCATTGAAACAATAAAAAAAACAGTCCCACCCAGCAATATTGAATGAGGATTTAAGGACATGGCTTTTCTTGGATATACAAGATTCAAACTGGCACACCAGCTAAACAATTATTCAACAAGAATAAAATAAAGACATTTTCAGAAATAAACAAAACACAGAGAAGATATTAGTAACTGAACCCCTACTAGATATTGAATATAGAAGGAGTGAATGAGATGCAAGAAAAAATAATGAGCAAAGAAAGTAGTTAATTTGAGAGAAATTCTAAATAAGCATCAACCAGGTATTACAATAGTAATGATGATTAATTTGGGGAGGGTAATAAATACTAGACAACAATAAATGGTAAATTATGAGGAACTAAAGTTTTACTAAGTCTTTATGTGGGATAAGGGTAAAGATACTGGTTAACCTTAGAACCAGTTTATTCATCTATGTTTGTTAAAAACTTTAAAGTTAAACACTAAAAAAAGTAGAAATACAGTGCACTACTTTGAAATTAAAACAGAAAAGAAATTGAATAAAGACCCAATCAATCCAACAGAAGGTAGCAAAGATAAAAAAAAAAAAAAAGCATATAAAAGCAGGGCTGGTTTACTTTTATTTCTAACCAAGATGGAGTAACAAGACTGGGTTTTTCTTCCTTCTAAAACAATCAAAAAAAAAAAAAGATATGAAACAATCATGTTTAGGTGATGAGTATGAGGCAATGAAGGAGGGTGAAATCTGAGAATTGAGAAACAAATTATGTGAATTCTCCTGTTGTCCCAGCTTATTGCCAGGAGAGAGTTTCCAGGCCATTGTGCAGGCAAGCAGAATTCAGAGCCCAACAGGTTCTCTGAGTTGAGGAAACAGAGATGAGCATCTGAGGAGACTGAAGGAGTTCAAGTCCACAGGACAGAGTACCAGAGAAGTACAGAGAGTGCACTTTGGAGATCTGCAAAGAGTGCCCTGGATCAGTGCATGTATGTGAAGAAATTAGCTGAGGCCAAGAAAAAAAAATTCAAAATGATTAGAAGAAAGAGTACCAGTTGCTCACGCAGGTTCAGAAATAGTTTCTATATCCAACAATTTGGATGGAAAAATGGAAAATTATTGGTGCATTTCACAGACTATTTGGAAGGGTCTTTCCTCATAATTGAGGAATAATCAATACTAAAATAAGCACTGTACTATTCCCATCTGACAAACTTTAAAGTAAGACCCAAGAAAGTCAAACTGTTCCTAAGCGATCTAACTATGTCCTATAAAAAAGCTCTAGAATACCTATAGTATTCTAAACTCAAATCTCTCTAAACTCAAAAAACTAAAATTCACGATGTCTGTCATGAAGTCAAAATTCCAGACATGCTCAGGAGCGGGAAAACATGACTCATAATGGGGAAAAAAAATTGATGAATAGAAACCATCTTAAAAGTGACACTGATATTAGAATTAGTAGACAGAGTTCATTCACGGTTCAAAATGTTCAGAAAAACATGGAATATAGATATACGTTTTCAAAAATACTCCTGTGAAACTTCCAGAAAAGAAAACTACAATATCTGAGATGAAAAATACACTGAATGCGATTAATGGCTGATTAGAAATTTCAGAAGATAAGAACAAGAACTTGAAGAGAAAGCAATTAAGACTATTATGAAACAGAGAGAAATCATTTTTTTAATGAAAAGAAGCAGTGATCTATGGGACGAATTCAAGCATGATAAAATACATATAACTGTGGTTTCCAAGGTGGTGGGAGGGGACAGAAAAAAATGTTTAAAACATTAGTGGCTGGTTGTTTTCCAAATGTGATGAAAACTTAAAACTTTTAGGTCAGATCTCAATAAACTCCAAGCACAAGAAACATCAAAAAAAAAAAAAAAAGTGCACCAAAGCATATCATAATAAAATCGCCCAAAACTATTGATTAAAAGATATCCAAAACAGCCTAAGGGGGGGAAACACATTACAAAGGTAGGCAAACAGCAGATTTCTCACAGGAAACAATTCAAGTGAAAACATAGTGAATCAACATCAAGAAAGTACTGAAAGAAAAAAAATATATCAACCTAAAGTTATAAACCTAACAAAAATATATTTCAAAGATTAAGGCCAAATAAAGATGTTTTCAGACATACAAAAGCAGAAAGTATTTGTCACCTTCAGACATGCATTAGAAGAAAAAGCAAAGAAAGTCCTTTAGATAGAAGGAAATACGGTGGAAATACTGATCTACGCATTGAAAGAACAGCACTGGAAATGGTAGATACATGGACAACTATACAGTACATCTAAATCTCTTTAAAAAAAAGTAATTGTTTAAACAACAGCAGCATTGTAGTGAAAGATTTATGACAAATGAAAAGTAAAATGCATATCAACAGTAGTACAAAGACCACGAGGGGAGAAAGTGAAATACATTATCACAAAAGTTTTTATACTATACATGAAGTGATTATAATATATGCGACACTAAAGTCATAATCTATAAAAGAAAATGTTAATAAGTTGTACTTCAGCAAAATGAAAAACTTCTGCTCATTTCGAATAGAGTCAAGAGGCTATTCCGGAGGCTGCTCTTTTACAAGCCTCAGCCAGATATTACTAATTGCTACGGTTTGCCAACTGCCAACCAACACCATTCCTGTTAACCATAAAGAACATCCAGGGCTCCGTCTGAAATCCTATGAAAGTTGCACTCACTAAGTTTACTTTTCAGAAACCTAAAACCTTCAGGTGGTCCTTAGGCCAGATAAGTCCTGAAACCCAGAGGTGCCAGCATCTCCAAGAACATCAACCATTTCCATCCCCATTGCATATTGTCGACTCCCCTTTTCAGTGTTAGAATGGGCATAATCCAAATATCCCTAAAGATTGGGAAAAGGATCAAAGGGGAAGGAGGAGTTATAACAAAGAAGTTAGGATTTAACAAATGAGCATGGCTACTGAATCATTATATTGATATTTCTTTTTAGTTTCCAGTGTCTTCGAGCAGCCATAAGGAAAATCCTGAAATTGTGAACCATAACCCATACCAAACTTTTAAATCTGTTATATAACTACTTGTTAAAGTGTACTTTGAAATTTAATGTTTTTTGTATAGATGTTATATTTCACAATAAAAAAATGTTAAAACAAACTTCTGCTCTGTAAAAGTCACTGTAAAGAGAATAATAGTGCCGCAGACTGCAAACAAATACTGTCACGTTATTTATCTGATAAAAAGAATTTGTGTCCATAATATATAAAGAAATTTCGATTGTCAATACCAAGAAAACAACTTAATTTTTAAATGGGCAAAATACTTGCAAAGACACTTCACCAAAGAAGATATACAGATGGCAAATAAATGTATGAAGAGATGCTTAACATCATTAGACATTAGAAAAATGCAAATTAAGCCACTTGAGATAACATTGCCCACTATTAAAATAAATAAAATTAAAAAGATGGACCACACCAAGTGCTGGTGAGAATGTGGAGGTAAACTGGAACTCTGACACACTGAATGTTTTCCACTGCAGGTGGGAAACTTGGCAGTTTCTTAATACGTTAGACAACTAGTATATTATCCAGCCCATTCTACTTTAAGTATTTAAACAAATAAGTGAAAGCATGTGTCCATACAAAGACTGTAAGTGAATATTCATAGCAGCTTTATTTGTAATAGCCAAAAACTGGAACAACCAAAATATCTATCAAGAAGTGAATGTGTAAACTAATTGTGGTATATCCATATAAAGGCTTACTATGCAGCAATTAAAAGTAATAAACTGACACACATAGGAGGAATTTTTTCAAGGTGATGGATATGTTTATTATCTTGATTATGGCAATGGTTTCACAGGGGTATACATATGTCCACAATTATCATATTTTACATTTTATTTGTGTGCAATTCATTGCATGCCAATTATACCTAAATAAAGTATAAATTAAAAATCAGGGTAAATAAAAAACAAATTAAGAGAGTAGAAATATGTTTTGGATATCTTTGTTTGCCTTTCCAAACTCTCTCTCTCTCTCTCTCTCTCTCTCTCTCTTTTCTACCCTCTGTGTACTCTGAGAAACTGACTTCTCTGGCCAAAATCTAGAAGATTTCCTTGCCTTGGATTCAGTCAAAGGGAAAGAGCAGCAGCATATCAGAAGGCAGAAGGAAAGGATGGAGGGTAATTGGTTTCCCCAGCTTGCGCACTGCAGGGTTACATCAGGCTGGCTGTTCTTGTCAGATCACCCTCTGTACCTACCCGTGTCTGTCTCTAGATAGAGATCTCCGTGAGATCTTGAAATTCTGATAACCAGTCTTTCTTTTCCATTCAGCTCTTAGAGTAGAAATGGAACCTGCCATTTCTAACTCTGGGGCTCTTTACTTTCCTTCAGGTTTCCTTATATTCTGATCCCACTTTGCAAATGATCCTTTATTACACTTTCTTAAATTTCTAAAGTGCCATTATGTCTTATTAGAGCTTCAATTTATATATATATATATCCAAATACATCAGTAATCATATTAGATACAAATGTCTAAATCTTCCAGTTAAAAGACTAATAGGTTGATTGAATTATAAAACAAAAACAAACATTTAACTATATGCTGTTTACAAGTGGCCCACTTAAAATACAAGGACACAGAAATGGTGTAATTGTAAGGATAAAAAATATGCCATGCAAATACTACCTAAAGTAAACTGAATATATCTTTAATAACACCAAACATAAATCATTATCAGCAATAAAGATCACCAAATAATAAAAAGAAAAGCTCATAAAAAAGTATAACTATTCAAAACATGTGTGCATCTAACAAATAATCTCAAAAAGCAGAAAACTGTTCGACACAAAAAGAAATTGACAAATGCGTAAGCATAGTGGAAGGTTTCAACACCTCTCTCAGTAATTGACATATCAAGAAAACAGTTTGTTAGGATTCAGAAGATTTGAACAACCTAACATTAGAGTATGCCTTTCAAATACACATTTACAAAAAAAAGTCATAAAACAAGTTCGTATAAATATCAAAATTTAAACATTAAAAAAAAACATGTTCCCTGATCATTGGTTAGAAATCAATAACAACAAAAAGAACGCACTAAACTGAACAAAACAAAAAAAACCCTCTAATATGTGAAAAGTCACTTTAAAAAAAGAGAATATTCAAATGGTCAATAAGTGTATAAAAAGATAGACATCATTAATAATCAGGGAAATGCAAATTAAAACTACTGTAAGAAATTAATACATGCCCAAAAGAATAACATTAAAAAGATTAACGGCAAAGCTTGGCAAGAATGTGAGGAATTGTTTTCCAGTGCGCTGCTGCTGGGGACGTAAATGGTTATAACCACTTTGAGAACTATTTGGCATCATCTGCTAAAGCATATACCCACCCTATGACCTAGTAATTCCACTCCCAGTTCTATGTTTAAAAGAAATTAGTGCATACATTCACTATAAAGCAGATTCAAAAATTTTGTGGCAACTTTATTCATAATAGCGCCAAATAAGAAACAGCTACCCCATTCAGCAACTGTTAAAAAAGCTGAAAAAGTGATCAGACTTCAACTAGAGATATGAATGAAGTTGATCTGGATGGGACTGGGAGAGATCAGAATACTGGGTGAAGGATGCTATGGCCCGTGTTTTCAAGCTTCAACCTCCGGGCTAGACCAAAGGGAGAGATGTTTGGTGCAAAATTTATGCTTTGGGTAGCACATTATCTAATTTAACTTGTATGCTCAGTTTAATTGAACACCATAATTTCGTGGAATCTTGAATAGAATGAGAGATCTTGATGGTTTGTACAGGTTAGTGTGATCCCCAATATATCCCAAAGTAATTAGGGCAGAGAATAAAATAGCATTTGCAAAGTCCCACTGGGGGACTGGGAAAAAAAAGAGGAAATATTCAACTTCCCCATCTGGTGAATTTCTGATATTCTCATAAGCAGTAGGAACAATCAATTCAATAGGTCCCTTAATCTTGGGACTTGCCCCTATGAAACTTATTCCTTCAAAGGAGACGCTAAGCCTACTGATAATTATGCCTAAGAGTCACCCCCAGAGAAGCTCTTTTGTTGCTCAGATGTAGCCTCTTTCTCTAAGCCAACTTGGCAGGTAAGCTCACTGCCCTCTTCCGCCTCCATGGGATATGACTCCCAGGGAGTAAGTCTCCTTGGCGATGTGGGACCTCACTCCCAGGGATGAGCCAGGACCCAGCATCACGGGAATGAGAAAGACTTCTTAACCAAAAGGGGGACAAAAGAAATGAGACAAAATAAACTCTCAGTGGCTGAGAGATTTAAAACATTCAAAAAGTTATCCTGGAAGTTAGCCTTATGCATTATATAGATATCCCTTTTTAGTTTATGGTGTATTGGAGTGGCTGGAGGGAAGTACTGAAACTGATGAATGTGTTCCAGAAACCTTGATTCTTGAAGGTGACTGTATGACTATATAGTTTACAATGTGACTGTGTAATTGTGAAAGCCTTATATTTAATGCTCCCTTTATACAGGGTTTTGGACAAATGAGTAATTAAAAAAAGGATAAAAATAAATAAATAATAGGGGGAGATAAAAGGTAAAATTGGGTAGATTGAAATACTGTTGGTCAATGAGAGGGAGGGGTAAGGAGTATGGGATGTATAAGTTCTTTTTTTATCTTTTCCTGAACTGATGCAAATATTCTAAAAAAGTTCATGGTGAAGAATATACAACTATGTAATGACACTGTGAATCACTGATTGTATAATATGGTTGAACTGTACGTGCGTGGCTATTTCTCAATAAAAATATTTTTTTAAAAAAAGAAATAACAACCAAATATCCATCAACAAGGAATTGATAAATTGTGCTATGTTCCTACAAGGAACTATTATAGAGCAAAAGAAAAAGAACATAAAAAAGAAGGAATTACTGCTACACTGAACAACACTGATGCATCTCATTGACACTATGTTGAACAAAAGAAGCCAAACATCGTATTTATATACTATGTAATTCCATTTATAAGAATTTCAAAAAATAAACAAAACCAAAGTAGAAAGTTTCCTCTGGAATAAGGTATTAACTGAAAGAAGGAGCAAAGGAAACTTCTGGGGTAGTAGCAATGTTCTATGTCTTGATCTGGGCATGAGGACATGGATACATGCATGTGTTATACCTCAATTGAAAAGTACATAAAACAGACATAAATTTGAAAATTCGAGAAATTGAACCCGCTACTTTAAATTTACTAACATAAAAGAAATTCAAAATTTTACCAGAAAAAGATCTAGTCAAATTCTTATGCAAAACAGAAAATGAGAGCCAGTTCTCCAATATTTCATAAGTCTAATATCGTTTTTGTATCAAAACTGTATGAAGAGAGTATGAGAAGCAAAGCTTGTAGTCCTATCTCACTGATTACCACAGATAGGAAAATCCTAACTAAAAGTTTAGCATACTAAATGCACAAGGGGAAAAGACATCATGAATAGCTTGAAATGATACCAAAATGTGAGAAAGATTTAACAATTGAAAATCTATTAATATATTTCACAAACTTAACAGAATAAAATTCTAGAAATCTTTCCAGAAGTCCTCTTGACTCATTGGCGCACTCTGTTTCTACATAGGATGAGACTCCACAATGCCAGGCAGAAAACAGCTTCCAGGAAGCCATAAGATGGACAATTCTCAGAGCTCACAAAGAGCTGAGAGACATTTGAATTATGACCAGTCGGAGTGGGGAGACTTTTTGAACACTCAGAGCATCCAGGAGAGACTCCAGAAGGGTCATTCTTTATTAGTAGGGTTAAATTACCTCTAGAGTTAGGGGCACTCTAAAGCTACCCTAATGAAACTTAAGAACAAACCTTAAGAAGATCGAGCTGGTCTACAAGTAACTTAACTACCTGCCAAAACAAACTCATCATTCTTTAAAGAAAAAACAACAAATCCTAGATGCTCAATGATATAACATTCACAGTTTTTATCACCCAATTTAAAAATGACTATACATATAAAGAAGCAGAAAAAGTCATGAAACCAAGAGGTTGTTAATTCAATTAAACAAACAGAAATGACCGAGGTGATGGAATTAGCAAATAAGGACCTGAAAATAGGTATTGTAAGTATGGCCAAGGACTTAAAAGAAAACCTGAACATAGTAAGTTGACAGAAGATATTTTTATAAAACAAATAGAAACATCCAGAGCTGGAAAATTCAATACCTAAAGTTAAAAAGTCACTGGATGAAGTTAACAGCAGATGTCCTAGAAGAAAAATATCAGTGACTCTGAAATATAGAAGAGAAATGACCCAAACTGAAGCACAGAGGGAAAAAAAAAAAAAAAAATCTAAACAGAGCTTCAATCACCTGTGGTACAATAAAAAGTGGCCTAACATATGGGTAATTGGCGAGCCAGATGAGAAGTGGGGGAAAATATTTGGCTGAAAAATGTCCAAATTTTATGGAAACTATAAATTCCAAGATCCAGAAGCTCAATAAACTCAAGCAGCATATACACACAAAAAATACACCAAAGTACATATTGACGTCAACTAAGTCTGTTCTTCATTAATGAGTGTTTATACGCTCCTTCCCTGGACTTAAAATTAGAGCCAGATGTCCACAAAACACTTGTACACCGATGTTCATAGCAGCTTCATTCTTAATAGCCTAACACTGGAAACACTCAAGTTTCCAGAAACAGTTACATGGATAAAAAAAATTGTGGTATATCCATACAATGAAGACTACTCAGAAACAAAAAGGAACAAACTACCTATATACACAATATAGATAAATCTCAAAAAAATTTTTTTTCTAAGCCAAAGCCAGTCACAAAAGTATGGGAACTGGGTGGTTCCATTCATATGAAATACTAGAACAGAAAAAATAAATCTATAATATCAAAAAGAACACCAGTATCTGCCTGGGGCTAGGGTGGAGGTCAATGTTGATGAGGTGATTTTTCCTTGTGTTGATTAGAATGCTGGTTACATGGGTGTATACAGTTGTCAAAACACATCAAACTATACACTTAAAATGGGCCCATTTTATTATATGAAAATTATACCCCAACAAAGTTAATTTAAAAAGTTAGAAATATTTTAACATTTCATAGCAACAAAAAGTTAAGGAAACTAGAAATAAATTATTCAAACATGACATTTTGTGGAGAAAATTACAAGATATTTAAAAACATATTGGAAAACCTAAATAGATGGAAGATAGAACACGTTCATGGATAGGAAGACTCCAATATCATAGAAATGTCAATTCTCCCTCAAATAAGCCAAAAAATCCAAAAACAAAATGACAAAAACAGCCAAGAAAATTTTCAAGACTATTGGTTATCATTGAAGACTGAAGAGAAAGAATAGAAATGATGTGATAAAAACTAAATGGCAAAAGCTTGATAACACTTGTACTCTATCACAAGAAATAATCTCACAGGTACTTTGAAAAAAAAACAAAAGAAAAGAATTTTAATCTGTTTTTTAAAGAAATAGCACCAGAGAATTTATTCATATATTTGCCATGGTAAATTACTTTCAATAAATAATTTGTGCTCTTAACTTTTAACTCTCAAAGTTCACACATTAATGTTAGTTCATATTAGTGAGACCATACAGTATTTGTCCTTTTGTTTCTGGCTAATTTCACTCAGCATAATGTCCTCAAGTTTCATTCACTTTGTTACATGTCTCTGAATTTATTCTGTCTTACAGCTGTGCAATATTCCATCATATGTATATACCACAGCTTGTTTAGCCACTTGTCCATTGATAGACATTTGGTCTGTTTCCATCTCTTGGCAATTGTAAATAATGCTGCTATAAACATCAGTGGGAAAATGTCCATTTGTGTCCTTGCTTGCAATTCCTCTGAACATATACCTAGTAATGGGATTGCCAGGTCACATGGCAATTCTATACTTAACTTCCTGAGGGACCATCAAACTACATTCCAGAGAGGTTGCACCATTTTACATTCCTACCAACAGTGGATAAGTGTGCCTCTTTCTCCACATCCTCTCCAGCACTTGTTTTCTGTTTTTTTTTTTTTTTTATAATGGCTGTTCTAGTGGATGAGAGGTGATATCTCACTGTGGTTTTTATTTACATTTCCCTAATAGCCAGGGATGTTGAGCATCTTTTCATGTGCCTTTTAGCCATTTTAATTTCCTGTTCTGAGAAGTGTCTGTTCATGTTTTTTGCCCATTTCTTAACTAGGTTGTTTGTCTTTTTGTCTTTATATATTCTGGATACTAAAATCCTTAGCTGATATGTGGTTTCCAAATATTGTCTCCCATTGCATAGGCTGCCTTTTACTTTCCTGACAAAGTTCTTTGATGCACAAAAGTGTTTAATTTTGAGAAAATCCCATTATCTATTTCTTTTTTCCTTGCTTGTGCTTTAGGTGTAAGGTCTAGGAAACCACCCTCTATTGCAAAATTTATAAGATAGTTCCCTACATTTTCTTCTAAAAGTTTTATGGTCTTAACTCTAATGTTTAGGTCTTTGATTCATTTTGAGTTAATTTTTGTATAGGGTGTGAGATATGGATCCTCTTTCATTCTTTTGCATATGGATATCCAGTTCTCCAAACACTATTTATTGAAGGGGTTGCTCTATCACAGGTGGGTTGGCTTGACTGCCCTATCAAAGATCAGTCATCATATAAACTAATCTACTTATATCCTTCTTAGGTAAAAATAAATTTTCAGTCTTGCAAAGTCAAGTTTGCTTTAATTAGAACATAAGCATAGTATGAGAAATCAAAATGTGTTGAAAGCGTTACTTTCAATAAGATTTTATTACAGGTGATGTATACATGTGGACAGGAATGACAAAATAATAGCAAAAACTAAAAATGAATCATTTGTTAAGGTGAAGGCATTGTAATTTTTTTCTATATATTTCTAATATTTTGGTTGTAATGTTGATTCCACAGATGAGTTATTGTTTCAGTTGATGTGTCAATCTAAGGCACTTGGAAACTCAAAATACAAATCCTGTGCAGAATTACTTTCTTCTTTAGTGTTGCAAAACATTTTTCGCTCCTTACTCAACCTAATGCAATTTGATGGGAGATTAATTTAAGGCTAATGTGGAAACTAATGTCCTAATACCCTCCCACCACCAATGTTACCTTATGCAGTCAGTGGAATTCCCATTGTGAAGTACTTTAATCAGCTTTGAGCTCTACTGTGTTCAATGTCATTTACCAATAATGGAGAATCATAGCAAATGAGATTCATATAATGTTAAATATTACCTGGAAAAGGTCCAAGCATTATCCTTCTTCTAAATCACAGAATGATACTATAATACATCTGAACCATAGCACACTTGTACAATGCAGTCATTGTGCCTCAGTAAGAAAGACATGTTTAAATTTTTAAAGACCCAGAAGTGGGCCACTGAATGATTAGACAAGAAAATATGAAGGCATGCTCAATCGAGTTTGCTGTAAGGAATTGAATTATTTGCCTAATAAGATCAATTAATTAGATAAGAATAGAAAGTAATAAAATATCCTGAAATAGTCTTTTCTCTTTTGCCTTCTAAAGTCAACTCCTTGGTTAGCTAGCCCAAGAAAACCCTGGGATGGAGGAAGAAAAGAGGTCAGAGGGCTGTAAAATGATTCAAAATTAGCAGATTCTGACAGTTCAGATATAATCTTTTAATGATAAAATAGTCTTCTAATGCCTTATAAAATAACCATTGTCTTGACAGAGGAATTCCTAAATTATTTTATCTTCCCTTAATATTTCAAGAACCAAGTCTAGAGGACTGGCTCAAGGATTTCTCCCAGAGTATACAAAGGATATTCCTTCTGCTCTTAGGCTTGCTGATAGAAGGATGATATAATATATAATTAAGGGGTAAACCTACTCCCTTTAATCTCTGGATAATGCAAGAAAAATGAGGAAGATAGAGAAAGGGGAGAAGAGGAAGAAAGATACCACAATGTTGACCTTCTCTGCTCTCCATCCTCCAACTTGAAAGTGATCCCTTTGCAAAGTGTATAAACACATATAGAATATACAGATAAGTTGAGGATAACACCAAGAGAAGAAAGGTCCTATGTCAATGTGGCATACTTAGGAGGGCAGAATAGTGTGGCCAGTTAGGAGACAGTTTAATTTATACTTTGTGCCTCCCTCAGTTTCTGTGTAGCATGAGGGATATGGGAGCCTACCAAGAGTATGTTCTAAAATATAGTGTGATTCCACAGCAAAGAGTGATCATCTGCCCCAGAGGCTGACTGTGTAGAGAGGACATGGCAGGGCCTGAGAGGGTTCAGTAAGATTTGTGAGAAGGCCAATAAGTCCAGAAATCACCACTGGGCCCCAACAAAGTAGAGAAAGCTCAGTCTATGTGTTATTCCAACTGCAGACTTCATCAAAAAAGCCAGAGGACAGCAGCCTGGATGGTTAAAGGAATCACTCCTAAGACCAATAGAATCCAATAGAATCCAAAGACCCCACCTCTTCCTTCACCTGCACATGATAAAGTCCTTTGAGATGCAAAAGTTTTTCATTTTGATGAGTCCCATTTATCTATTTTTGTTGTTGTTGTTGCTGCCTGTGTTTTGGATTTAAAGTCTAAGAAACCATTGCCTATGCATTCTTCCAGGAGTTTGATAGTCCTAGCTCTTATATTTAGGTCTTAGATCCATTTTGACTTGAATTTTGTGTACAGTGTGAGGTAGTGTCCTCTTTTTTTTTTCAAATAGAGACCCAGTTTTCCCAGCAGTATTTGTTGAAGGGACTATTTTTTCCCAGTTGAGTGGTCTTGGCACCCTTGTTGAAAATTAGTTGGCCATAGATGTGAGGGTTAATTTCTGAGATGTCAATTCAATTCCATTGGTCTTTATGTCTGTCCTTGTGCCAGAAATATGCTATTTTCAATATTTGTGGCTTTGTAATAAATTTTGGGATCAGAAGTTGTGAGTTCTCCTACTGAATTATTCCTTATCAAGATGGCTTTAGTTATTCAGGTCCCCGTATCCTTCCATATAAATTTAATGATTGATTTTTTTTTCCATTTCTGCAAAGAAGATTGTTGCAATTTCTATTAGGTTGCATTGAATCTATAAATTATTTTGGGTAAGCCTGGCAACTTAATGATATCTAGTTTACCAATCCATGAACTTGGAATGTCCCTCCATTTACTTAGGTCTGCTTTGATTTCTTTCAGCAATGTTTTGTAGTTTTCTGTGTACAAGTCCTTTACAACCTTATTTAGATTTATTCCTAGATATTTGATTCTTTAGCTGCTATTGTGAATAGATTTTTTTTCCTGATTTCTCCTTCTGATTATCCATTGCTTGTGTACAAAAACACTACTGATTTGGAGGTGTTGATCTCATACCTTACCACTTTGCTCAATTAGTTTATTATGTCTAGGAACTTTGTTGTGGAATTTTCAGGATTTTATGTATATAAGATTGTATCATGGGCAAAGAGAGAAAGTTTATTTCTTCCTTTCCGATATGGATGCATTCAGTTTCTTTTTCTTGCCTAATTGCTCTGGCAAGGATTTCCAATATAAAGTTGAATAACATTGGTGATAGTGGGCATCCTTGTCTTGTTCCTGATCTTAGAGGGAGGACTTTTAGTCTTTCGCCAGTGATTAGGATGTTAGCTGTGGGATTTTCATATATGCCCTTATCATTTTAAGGAAGTTTTCATCTATTCCTACTGTTCTAAATGTTTCCTAATTTTATTATCTTTTGATAATACAAAAGATAGTATTTGGTTCTTTGTTGATTCTCGCTAGTGGTTTTTTTTTCTATTTAACTTATCTCTGCTTTAATCTTTTTTATTTCCTTCCTTCTCCTCCCTTTGGGTTTAGTTTGTTCTTCATTTTCAAGTTCTTCTAATTTTGAGATTAGGTCTCTGATTTGAATTCTTTCTTCTTTTTAATGTAATATTCAGAGCTAAAATTTTCCTCTCAGCACTACCTTCACTGCATCCCATAAGTTTTGGAATGCTTTATTTCATTTTCATCCACCTCAAATATTTCCTAATTTTGCTTCTGACTTCCTCTTTAACCCATTGATTGTTTATCTTCCACATATTTGTGAAGCTCTCATTTCTCCCTTTGTTACTGATTTCTAGCTTCATTCCACTGTAGCCAGAGAACATACATTGGATGATTTCAATATTTTTTAATGTATTAAGACTTGTTTTGTGATCTAACATAAAGTCTATCCTGGAGAATGATCCATGTGCAGTTGAGAAGAATGTGTATTCTGTTTTTGTTGGATGAAGTAAGTGTTTTATATAAATCTGTTAAGTCTAGTGGGTTTAGAGTATCATTCAAGTCTTGTATTTCCTTGTTAATCTTCTGACTAGGGCACCTATTCATTATTGAATGTAGTGTATTAAAATTTCCTATTATTTATGTAGAACCGGCTATTTCTCCCTTCAAATATGTCAATATTTGTTTCATGTATTTTGGACTCTGCTCTTAGGTGCATATATATTTATAATTGCTACATCTTCTTGTTGAATCATCCCCTTTATCAGTATTTAATGACCATCATTGTCCCTTGTAACAGTTTTTGACAAAGTTTTTGACAAAGTATACCCCAGCTTTCATTTGGTTATTACTTCCATGGTATTTTTTTTCTATCCTTTCACTTTCAACCTACTTATATCTTTGAATTTAAGGAGATACAGCATAGAATTGCCAATCTCTGCCTTTTGACTGAAGAGTATTATCCATTTACATTTAAAATCACTACTAATAATGCAGGACTTTCTTCTGTCATTATGCTAGGTAGACTTTGTAAGCCTTATACCTTTTTCTCCCTTACTTCTGTTATTACCTACTTTTACGATTTTTTTTACTTATTTTTAATTTATATTTATATTTTTATTCATTTTTCATTTGATTTTTTTGTCCATATTGAGTGCTTTCTGTTGTCTGTAGATATAATTTTCATCTATTTTACTTGCGGTTATCATGGGGTTGAAATTTAACATCTTAAATATAAAACAATCATATTTGGTTTTATACCAACTTAACTTCAATAGTGTGCACATATGCTTTTCCTATATTCCCCTATACCCCCATCTTATGTTTTTTTGTATTTATTACCACTTAAATCTTTGTACATTGTATATCCAAAACATAGATTTATCATTACTTTCTATGCATTTGCATTTTAGCACTCGTAGGAAGAAGTGGAGCTACATACCAAAAAGTAGACTACATTAAAAATTTATAATTACACAAATGGTTATCTTTATGACAGATCTTTATTTCTTTATGCCATTTTGAACCACTGTCTAGTGTCCTTTCCTTTTAGTCTGAAGAACTCCCTCTAACATTGTTTGTAGGGTGGGTCTAGTGGTGATGAACTCTCTCAGCTCTTGGTTATCTGAGAATGTCCTAACTTCTCTCTTTTTTTTCTTTTTTGTTCTATAAATGTCTGTTAAGTCTAGTTCATTTATTGTATTATTCAAATTCTCTGTTTCTTTATTGATCCTCTGTGATCAATTTAAATGATGAGAGCAGGAAATTGAAGTCTCCAAGTATTATGGTAGATGTATCTATTTCTCTTTACAGTGTTTGCTTCATGTATTTTGGAGCACTCTGGCTCAGTGCATAAATATTTATGATTGTTATGTCTTCTTGTTGAATTGCTCCTTTTATTAATACATAGTGTCCTTCTTTAACTCTCTTAATTGTTTTACATTTGAAGTCTTATTTGTTGGATATTAGTATAGCTACCCTTACTCGTTTCTGATTGTTGTTTGCATGAAATATCTTTTCTTAACCTTTCACTTTACCTATGTTTGTCCTTGAGTCTAAAATGTGTCTCCTGTAGACAGCATATAGATGGGTCCTATTTTTTAATCTATTCTGCCAGTCTGTGTCTTTCGATTGGGGAGTTTAATCCATTAGCATTTAGTGTTATTACTGTAAGGGCAGTACTTACTACTACCATTTTGGCTTTTGGATTTTATATGTCATATGTCTGATTTTTTTCTCTTTTTATCTTTACTGATATTCTTCATTTATACACTGTTCTTCACATCTCTCTCTCCTGTCTTTTCCTATCTACCTCTAGTGCTCCCTGTAGTATTTTTTTGCAGAGCCGATCTCTTAGTCACAAATTCTCTTAGTGACTTTTTGTCTGAAAATGTTTTAATTTCCCCCTCAGAAAAGGACAATTTTGCTGGATATAGAATTCTTGGTGGGCAGTTTTTCTCTTTTAGAATCTTGAATATATCATACCACTGTCTTCTCACCTACATGATTTCTGCTGAGTAATCTTACACATAGTTTTATTGGGCTTCCCTTGTGTATGATGGATTGCTTTTCTCTTGCTGCTTTTGAAATTCTGTCTTTCTCTTTGACATCTGACATTTTGATTCGCGTCTTGGAGTATGTCTATTTGGATCTATTCTGTTTGGGGTATGCTGCACATCTTGGATCTGTAATTTTAAGTCTTTCATAAGAGTTGGGAAATTTTCAGTGATAATTACTTCCATTAGTATTTCTCCTCCTTTTCCCTTCTCTTCTCCTTCTGGAACACCCACAACACATATATTTGTGTGCTTCATGTTCTTATTCAATTCCCTGAGTCCCTGCTCATATTTTTCCATTCTTTTCACTATGTTTTCTTTTGTTTGTCATATTTCAGATGTCCCATCCTACAGTTCACGATCCTCTCTTCTTCCTCTTGAAATCTAACATTGTAGGTTCCCATTGTTTTTCTCATCTCTTCTACTGTGACTTTCATTCCCATAAGTTCCGTGATTTGTTTTTTCAAACTTTTGATTTTTTCTTTTTGTTCACCTATTGCCTTATTTATATCCTCCCTCAACTTGTTGGTTTGATTTTTGATAAGATTTTCCATGTCTGTTCAAACATCTTGAATTAGTTGTTTCAATTCCTGTATCTTATTTGAATTGTTGGTTTGTTCCTTTGACTGGGCCATATCTTCAATTTTCCTAGTATGACTCATTATTTTTTGCTGGCGTCTGGGCATTTAATTTCCTTAATTTGTTTTTTCTGCAGATTGTTTTCATTCTTTTACCTAGGATTTTCTTGCTGGATGGCTTTGTTCTCTATCTGATCTTCGACATTCAGTTCAGCTTATTCTAGACCTCTAGTATAGGTTTTGTTTAATGGATCAGAATTTTTCAGTTCTAATTTTCTTGTTTCTTACCCTGTCTATATGGAGCCTTTTTATTTTCCTTAGAAGGGTCTACTTCGCCCTCATTTTTGAAAGAAAGTCTCACCAGGTATGAAGATTCTTTGCTGGCAGTTGTTTCCTTCCAGCACTGTAACTATTTTAACCCACTGGCTTCTCACCTCCATGATTTCTGATGAGAAATCAGCATACCATCTAATTGAGGCTGGCTTGTACCTAACATATTGCACCTTTCAGAACACTTACACCTTTCAGAACTCTGTCCTTGTCTTTTGCATTTCATAGTATGATCAATATGATGGGGTGTATTTTTCTTAACTTATCCTGTTCGGTACTCTCTGAGCTTCTTGGATGTGCATATTTACATCTTTTGCTATGTTTAGGAAGTTCTTTGTCATTATTTCTTCGAATGTTTCTTCTGCCCCTTTCTTTCTTTCTTCTCCTTCTGGGACTCTTTTTTTTTTTTAATTAAAGAAAAAAAGAAATTAACCCAACATTTAGAAATCATTCCATTCTACATATGCAATCAGTAATTCTTAACATCATCACATAGATGCATGATCATCATTTCTTAGTACATTTGCATCGATTTAGGAAAAGAAGTAGCAAAAAACAGAAAAAGGTATAGAATGTTAATATACAGAAAAAAAATAAAGATAATAATAATAGTAAAAAAAAAAAGACAAACAAACAAACAGACAGACAAAAAAGAAACCTATAGCTCAGATGCAGCTTCATTCAGTGTTTTAACACGATTACTTTACAATTAGGTATTATTGTGCTGTCCATTTTTGAGTTTTTGTATCTAGTCCTGTTGCACAGTCTGTATCCCTTCAGCTCCAATTACCCATTATCTTACCCTGTTTCTAACTCCTGCTGGACTCCGTTACCAATGACATATTCCAAGTTTATTCTCGAATGTCCATTCACATCAGTGGGACCATACAGTATTTGTCCTTTAGTTTTTGGCTAGATTCACTCAGCATAATGTTCTCTAGGTCCATCCATGTTATTACATGCTTCATAAGTTTATCCTGTCTTAAAGCTGCATAATATTCCATCGTATGTATATACCACAGTTTGTTTAGCCACTCTTCTGTTGATGGACATTTTGGCTGTTTCCATCTCTTTGCAATTGTAAATAATGCTGCTATAAACATTGGTGTGCAAATGTCCGTTTGTGTCTTTGCCCTTAAGTCCTTTGAGTAGATACCTAGCAATGGTATTGCTGGGTCGTATGGCAATTCTATATTCAGCTTTTTGAGGAACCGCCAAACTGCCTTCCATAGTGGTTGCACCATCTGGAACTCTTATAATGCATATATTAGTATTCTTTTTTTTTTTTTTTGAATATGAAACACTTAACCAATTTGCATGTCATCCTTGCACAGGGGCCATGCTAATCTCTGTATCGTCCCACTTTTAGTATATGTGCTGCTGAAGCGAGCACTATATTAGCATTCTTGATGTTGTCACAGAAGTGTCTTCAGCTAAATTTGCCTATAATAATTCTTTCCTTCTGCTTCTCAGCCTCACTAATTTCAAGTGTCTTGTCTTCAAATTCACTGATTCTTTCTTTTGCCAGTACCAATCTGCTCTTGAAATTCTCCTGGGAATTTTTCATTTCAGTTATTGTTGTCTCAACTACAGTCACTCGGTTTGGTTCCTTTTTAAACTTTATTTCACTTTGCTAAGATTCTCATATTGATCATTAGCTATTTACCTGATATCCTTTAGCTTTTTCTTTGAGCATTTTTAAGATCTTTTTTTTTAAGGCTTTGTTCAGTTTGTCCATATTTTGGTCTTCTTTATTGGTGTTTTCTGTATCTTTATCCCTTTCTTTTGCATGAGCATCATTTTCTGTTTCTTTTTTTCTCTTGTATTCTTTTGCTGCACACTGTACATTGTAATATTTTAATAGTTAACTCTGGTATTTATTCCCTGAGATGTTTGTTTCTTGGTTTTGTAGCCAGCTCATTAAAGACAGAGATTTCTTGAGCTTCAATCCTCCTACCAGGAATTACTGCTCAAGGTGAATGTAGTGTACAGGATTTTCCCAGTCTTTCTGGGCCTCTGTCTTGCCCTGAGCAATTATTTGTTAGTTCTTTTGGATGTCCCCCCTTTGCAGGAGTTGGGTTGTTGCCTCTGTTTCCCAGGAGACAGACTTCCCTTCCCAGGTGTTTGAAGCCGGAAGGACTTTGCCCCAGACTCTCTGCCTCTATCGTTTCTTATCCTCCTTTCACCATCTTAAGGTGCTTTATCCTAGAGGGGAAGTTTTGGAAGGAGGGGAACACCAGAGAGGATTTTCCCAAGTCAGTATTTCCCAGCCATAACAGGGCCACCCACCTGTTATGGGGGTACAGGCTGGCTCCACAGGTCTCTGTGGAAGAATTCAGGAAGGGCACCAAGAGCTTCTCTGATGGATCCTCAAAGCTGAGCTTTCCTGCCTGCCCAGCAAATGAAGCCCTTCAGCTAACTCTCCCTCACTGCCCTGAGAAAGTGCAGCATCTTTAAATCTTCACAGCTATGACCCATCTCCAAGGCAGTTTAAAACAATACCTGCCACTGTGTTTGTCCAGGCATGTCATAGCAATGGCTGTTCTTTACCATATTTTATCAGTCTCTTCCTCTTGCTCTTCTAGCTTCTGGGGTTTCAAAATAATTGTTTCAGACTTTTCCTGCCTGTTTAATAGTTGTTTTGTTGGAAGTACTGAATCCTGGAGTTCCCTACTCTTCCATATTCCCACAACTGATCAGAGAATGTTTCTTGAGTAACAGAATCATAAGGATGAGATTCTGGGATTTTGGAATTGGTTCTGTAATCTGATTATAATAAAAGTCATTAATTACTCTATTTCCAGAGGTAAAAATGGCACTGATAGACCCTGGCATGGATTGTCAATTGAGATGCACAAAATATCACCAATGAATATTGCTACTGGAATGCTTACAAGAGAGATGCTCTAGTTGACAATATATTTGATACCTTAACAGAGTTTTGTGGAGTTAAAACATATAATAATGTTGGCTGGTTGTCCCTAAACTTGCTGATACAGTTGTTAAAGAAAAGGATGGACTCAAGGTTCAAATTCCCAGCTCTAGCACCACATGAAGGACAAGAAAGTTTCTATGTGTGCGAAACTCTTATTTCTTATAGCTGCAGACTTGAGCATTCTGAAATCCAGACCCAGAGTGTCATTGTGTGAGTGGCTTAATTACAACATAAATTGAATCCCCAACCTTGCAAGGTGTCAGCTGTTAAAGTGAGGGCATATATGGGGAAGGAAAGGAAACCTGAAAATTGGAATGGGGATATATGGGCTGATAATGATGACAGTAGGGACATTAAAACCCTAGATTCTGCTGAGTGTTTTTTGCCATATAAGCCTATAATAGTATGCACTGAAGAATCAGCCATCCTGACTCCACCTACTATGCCTGACAAACTGTTACTACCCCTCCTGAGGAAACAGCCCTCACATCTCCTTCTGAAGAGATTAGCCTTGTTTTACCAGATGAAACTATAATGGAATGTCCTGAGGTAGCTATCTTGCAAGACACTTGTGGTAGTTAGGCTCAGGTGTCAACTTGGCCAGGCACCTAGTTGTATTGCTGTGGACATGAGCCAATGGCATGTGAACCTCATCTTTTGCTGATTATACCTGCAGTCGGCTAGGAGGCATGCCTGCTGCAATGAATGATGTTTGATTTAATTGGCTGGAAGCTTAAATGAGAGACTGCAATGTAGCACAGCCAAAGCAGTTCAGCATATCTCATCTCAGCACTCACAGCTCAGCCCAGACCTTTGGAGATGCAGAAAGGAATCACCCTGAGGAAAGTTGTTGGAACCCAGAGGCCTGGAGAGAAGGCCAGCAGAGATCACCCTGTGCCTTCCCACGTAAGAAAGAACGTCAGTTGAAAGTTAGCTACCTTTCCTCTGAAGAACTATACATTTTTTTTTACTTTTTTTATTAATTAACAGAAAAAAAGAAATTAACCCAACATTTAGAAATCATACCATTCTACATATGCAATCAGTAATTCTTAACATCATCACATAGATGCATGATCATCGTTTCTTAGTACATTTGTATCAGTTTAGAAGAACTAGTAACACAACAGAAAAAGATATAGAATGTTAATATAGAGAAAAAAAATAAAAGTAATAATAGTAAAAAAAAACAAAAAACCTATAGCTCAGATGCAGCTTCATTCAGTGTTTTAACACGATTATTTTACAATTAGGTATTATTGTGCTGTCCATTTTTGAGTTTTTGTATCTAGTCCTGTTGCACAGTCTGTATCCCTTCAGCTCCAATTACCCATTATCTTACCCTGTTTCTACCTCCTGCTGGACTCTGTTACCAATGACATATTCCAAGTTTATTCTCGAATGTCCGTTCACATCAGTGGGACCATACGGTATTTGTCCTTTAGTTTTTGGCTAGACTCACTCAGCATAATGTTCTCTAGGTCCATCCATGTTATTACATGCTTCATAAGTTTATCCTGTCTTAAAGCTGCATAATATTCCATCGTATGTATATACCACAGTTTGTTTAGCCACTCTTCTGTTGATGGACATTTTGGCTGTTTCCATCTCTTTGCAATTGTAAATAATGCTGCTATAAACATTGGTGTGCAAATGTCCGTTTGTGTCTTTGCCCTTAAGTCCTTTGAGTAGATACCTAGCAATGGTATTGCTGGGTCGTATGGCAATTCTATATTCAGTTTTTTGAGGAACCGCCAAACTGCCTTCCACAGTGGTTGCACCATTTGACATTCCCACCAACAGTGGATAAGTGTGCCTCTTTCTCCGCATCCTCTCCAGCACTTGTCATTTTCTGTTTTGTTGATAATGGCCATTCTGGTGTGTGTGAGATGATATCTCATTGTGGTTTTGATTTGCATTTCTCTAATGGCCAGGTGAAGAACTATACATTTTTAATGAAATAAATTCCCTCTTATTAAAAGCCAATCCATCTCTTGTGTGTTGCATTCTGGCAGCTAGCAAACTAGAACAACACTGCTAATTTTTCTCATGACCCACCCACATTATTGCTCTTTTCTTCCAGACTATGACCAGACTAAAGTCCCAACAAGTCCCAAAATATGAGGTACAAAGTGAGACCCATGCAAAGGAGAAGCTAAGCCTATGGATAATTATGCCTAAGAGTCACCCCCGGAGAACCTCTTTTTTTTTTTTTTGCTCAGATGAGGCCTCTCTCTTTAAGTCAGCTTAGCAGGTGAATTCACGTCTTCTGGGACATGACTCCCAGGGGAATAAATCTCCCTGGCAGTGTGGGACCTGACTCCTAGGGATGAACCTAGACCTGGCATCATGGGAATGAGAAAGTCTTCTTGACTAAAGGGGGGAAAAGAGAAATGAGACAAAAGAAAGTCTTAGTGGCTGAGAGATTTTAAACAAATTCAAGAGGTTATCCTGTAGGTTATTCTTATGCATTCTATAGCTATCTTTTTTTGTTTATGGTGTATTGGAGTGGCTAGAGGGAAGTATCTGAAACTGTTGAACTATGTTCCAGTACCTTGATTCTTGAAGAAGACTGTATGACTACATAACTTTTACAATGTGACTGTGTGATTGTGAAAACTTTGTGTCTGATGCTTCTTTTATACAGAGTTATGGACAAATGAGTAAAAAAAAATTAAAAAATAAATAAATAGTAAAGAGAGATAAAGGGTAAAAAAAATTAGGTAGATTGAAATACTGTGGGTCAATGAGCAGGAGGGATAAAGGATATGAGATGTACACGTTTTTTTTTTTCTTTCTTTTCTTTTTCTGGAGCGATGTAAATGTTCTAAAAATGATCATGGTGAAGAATACACAACTATATGATGATATTGTGAGCCACTATTTATATATTATGGTTGGACTGTATGTGTGTGGATATTTCTTAATAAAAATATATTTTAAAGAAAGTGTGACCCATGAGGAGCTGCACACTGCAAAAGAATTGCATGGCTTTCCAACTTATGTAGACATAAATCAGAGAAATATGTGTGGGAATGGATACTGAGGGTGTGAGATAATATAGAAAGGAACATAAAATTGGATCAGGCTGAATTATTAATGCAGGCCCACTAAGCAGAGATTCTATATTCAATGTTATAATTCAAGGGGTGGTTAGCTGAAACCTGGAACAACGGTACCTATGTTACCATAAGTTGAAATGCCAGAACTGCCCTGGTATAATATGCACAAGGGATCCAAAGGCTTAGAGAGATTAGAATGTTAAAATGGATTTAGCATATAAGACCTGGTTACTCACCCCAGGAATGTCCAGATGACACACCTTTCACCAGGACCGTGATGAATACATTTGTGAAAATGTCTCCATCATCCTTGAAGAGCTCTGTGGTCGTTCTTCTCTGTAGGTCAGACATTTCTGTGGGAATTGCTGCCACTGAACTGGGATTCTTAAACACAATGGGGTTGATCAGATCCTGAGTGGGCAGGGGTCAGTCAGCAGCACCTAATCGTCGAATACGAGGTAGATATGACTACTGTAATGGACAGCAGAGGCAAAGTAGTAATCAGAATAGTATGACTCACAAACATCTATGGCTTGGCTAGTTGAACATGGGGGACCTAGAAGTCAAGTAGATGGGAAGTCTTCTAAATTCTTACTTGATCTGTTTAAACAGGAGAGTTCTAGGTCAAGTGAACCAAAGTCTAACTTAAATCACAGAGACAGAGAGTCGCAGCCCCTTAGTCAAGTCCCAGACTTGAAACAGTTTACAGACCAAGAAACCCTTAAATGAAGGGAAGTTTGGGTTCCCTGTGGAAGGACCCTTCTATACTGCCAAAAATTTACACTGTAAATCATCCTTCTAGCCTTCCTCAAAGGGACCTATGGTCATATACCAGGGTGACTGCATCAGGGAAAAGAAAATGATCAGACATTTTGGAGATTAATAGACACTGCCTCTGAACTGACATTAATTCCAGGAGACCCCAAACATCACTGTGGTCCACTAGTCAGAGTAGGGTCTTATGAGGGCAGGTGATCAATGTAGCTTTAACTCAGGTTAATCTCACAGTGGGTCCATTTGGTCCTCAAACCCATTTTGTGGTTATTTCCCCAGTTCTGAAAAGCATAATTGAAATAGACATACTCAGAAATTGACAGAATTCCCACACTGGTTCTCTGACTTGTAGAGTGAGGGCGATTATGATAAAAAAAAGGCTTAGTGGACGCTAAAAAGACTGTCTCTACCTAGCAAAATAGTAAACCATTTGCTGGGGTGATTGACCCTGATTATCCAGAGGAATTAGGACTGCTACTTTACAATGGAGATAAAGAAGAGTTTCCTTGGAATATAGGTGATCCCTTATAGGGAGTGTCTCTTGGTACTACCCAATCTTATGATTAAAGCCTGTGCTAAACAGCAACAACTCAGTGCAGGAAGGACTACTAATGGCCCAGACCCTTCAGAAATAAGAGTTCTGTCGCCCTACCAGGCAAAGAACCAAGACCAGCTAAGGGGATTGCTGAGGGTAGTAAGGAATATGGAATGGGTAGTAAGAGAAGGCACTTACAAATATGAGCTTTGTTTACATGACCAGTTATATCATGTATAAGGACTCTAATGGTTATAAGTATTTCTTCTTTACTTTGTGATGAATATGTTTATATACATACATAGAGCAAATATCTTTGTTTTCTATCCTTATCATATAAAATAATTCCTATTAGCTTTATGGCATAGTATTTGAGTCACGGGATATCAAGTTTGAATACACAAGGACTTGCATCCTCTTCTGGGGTTAGTGTGTTTTGGTTGTTTGCAGGACAGTTGAATTATGTTCTGCGAAAGTATAACTGTTATTGTTTTACTTAGAGATTAAGTATGATTTAAGGAGATGTGTATGGGTGCCAAGTTGGCAAGGGGAGAACTATGATGGTTACATTCTTATGTAAACTTGGCTAGGTTATGGTGTGCAGTTGTTGTCAAGCAAGCACTGGCCTGAGGTCATGCATGGGAGCCAGGAATTGAGCACGCACATGTAGTCTGGCTCCTAAGTACATGCTCTTAATTTCTACACTATTTTGACATTTTAAAAATTGAAAGGAATTTGGATTTTTAGGCAGTAAGTAATTTAGATTTGGGGACAATAAGGACTCAAAACCTCCCTTATTTTTGACCACTTTATGCCCAAATGTGCAAGTGATGCCTTTTTATTTTCCTGTTGGGAGAAATAAGCACCAAAATTCTGCTTACCCCTTCCCCCCAACTAATATGGAAGCAATTCCACTTTAGGAATTTATGCAACAGATATAGCACAAATGTGCCCAAAGACATATGTACAAACATATTTGTTAAAGTGTTGTTTGTGTTAGGAGAAAACAAGAAATCAATCTAAATATTTAATAATAGAAGACCAAATAAATAAATAATGTTTCGTCCATGCAATGGATTATCTCATTCAAAAGAATGGGTGGAAAAAGGGGGAAAAAAGTGTAACATAAGGTATCAGTGGCTGAGAGAGTTCAAATAGAGTTGAGAGGCGTCAGTTAGACATTGCTACCTATCATACCTTGCAAGACCCCAACCAAAACCATTCCAGTCAATCCTAAAGAACACCGAGAGTAATATATAAGATTCTACAATGGTGCCATACACTAGGGTAACTTTCCAGAAACCGACAACCTCCAGATGGGTCCCTGGACCAGATAAGTCCTGAAATGCAGAGGGCCCAACCTCTCCAGAACGTCAATTAGTTCCACCCCCCATTCCATAATATCAACAGCCCCTTTCAACACAAAAAATTTAAAATACCCCTAAAGAGTGGGAGAAAGATCAAAGGTGATGGTGGAGTTATATAGAGAGAAGGTAGAGATTTACAAATGAGTATGATTGTTGAATCATTATATTGATATTTCTTTTAGTCTCCAGTGTTTAGAGCAGCTAGAAGTAAAAACCTAAAACTGTGGAATTGTAACCCATACTCAACTCTGAGATTTGTTCTGCGACTAACTGTTGTGATATGCTTTGAAATTTACTGCTTTTTTTGTATATATGTTATCTTTCACAAAAAGAAAAAAAAAGTTGACTGTGATGATTAAAATAAAAGATATAGGATGGATTATTGAACCATTCTCCTATTATTTGGGTGCAATATTTGTTATTGCTAAGCTGTAATAAGCAGCCACATATACACTTTTGTCTGTTTGTGTGAACATATCTGGAGGCTGTTTGCATACAAAATATTATATTTTAAAAATACTGCTACATGGAATGATCTCCCATACACGTAAGTTGAAAAAAGTAAGAAACAGAAGAGTAAATGGCAGATGTCTTCCTTTTACTCATCCAGATATGCCCTCCAGTCTACTTAGCCCTGCTCTCTGCCCTGGGAGGCTGAGACCTATATGGACTACATCACTGGGCTCCCAGGTCCTTTGGCTGCTGGTTGGGTTTGGCCAGTGGAAAACCCTTGCAAGAGATCAGAGGAAGAGAACATGTCATTAAGAGCATTTATTCCCACTGCCCCCTCCCTGCCTTGGGCTATGTATATATCCCTGCCTCCTTGCCCCCCACGACTTCTTCCAAGTTCAGGTGCCCACTCCCTTTCCTTCTTCCTTTGCGTTTAGGGGGAGTAACAGCTCCACCGCTAATCTATTCCTTTTGGTTCCCTATATAATCCAGATATTTGCTGATAATCTCTTTGTAGAGACACTTCCCTCTAATTTCCAAATTCGAGCATGCCCTCTGTTTCCTGTTATAACCCAAATAGGTTTTTATGTTAAACAGAAATAAACAAGGGGTGGAGATATATAAATGTACACTCAAATATCAGAGAATCCATTTAGAATGGTATAACAACTGCCAGGGAGGGGAAATGTCACTGGGAGTTGAGAATGGAAGGAAGTCATTTTCATGGGATGTCATTTTTATATTGTTTGGGTTTCTTACCATGTTAGTATATTAGTATTTCAAAAAACAATCAAATAAGCAAAATAATCCAAATTTCACCCCCAAGGTGGGGAAAATCAATAAGGAAATGGTCCCATAAAACCCAAAGTCATCTATATATATATAGATAGATAGATAGATGAAGCTTTTGTTCATTATAATCCAAGAAGTTGAACTACACATGGATAGAGTTAAGTTCTCCTCAAATACTATTTTGCAGATATTTTATCAGACCTAACATAGGCCTATACACATAGACATGTATCCACTGTTTTTGAATTGTTTTTTTGCCACTGTTATTGAAATCTTTATTTTGATTTAAATTATAGATACAATTCACAGCCTAGCACAATCTTCATTTGGACTAAATATAACAATTATTCAAGCTTACCTTTGGCTTTATGAAGAGAAAAATCACCAGTGATAATGAGCGTGGGTCACTCCAGGCCTCAGTAAATAAAGCTTTACTGCCAGGACTTGAACTTTCAGTCACATATTGAATCAACAGTTTTGTAAGCAGTGAATGCAAAAATTAAGTTGTCTCTCACATGTTCTCTCTCTCTTTTTTTTTTTAAGTTGGCAACAATTTAGCAAAGGCATATGCTTCAAACTCAAATGACTTCACTTCAAATTGAAATTAAGAAATGTTTTGAAGCATAGTCATTTGATAATAATTTGCTTCAAAAGAAGCAGTATGCTTCTTTTTAATGGGATCCACACCCCTTAACATGTGACTCAACAGTGTTTAAATGGAAAAACAGAATACTCTAAAAAATAGTCCTCAAGTCTATTCCAGTTTACATTTTTTTCATTGTTGTGCTTGTTATTTGGCCCCACAGTATGGCTATCTGTGAGAACCCCACCATTTTCTTCTTCAATACAATGATGATAAATGCTTTGAGAAAGAAGAGCTGGGCTTCTGCCAAGAACCTTCCCTCATCTTCAGTATGTTTCAGCTTTCATGACACGATTGTTTCTCCTCTCTCCCAAGGACCCCTAGCTGCCTTATTACCAGGGAGAATGACCCTCTGACTGCACAACTGCAATCCAGAATCTCCTCCAAACTGTAACTTAGAGATGCCAATGGCATCAGAAAGCTAATTAAGATCAGAAAGTCAGAAAGACTTTAAATATATAGGCTCAAAATTATTTAGTGGTTTTCTTGTTTTGCAAAAAAAAAAAAAAAAAATTCCAAAGTTTCTTTTGGGTGATTATTGCTTTTTTGCTTTTTGCTTACACTCTTTATACTGCCAGTGGTCTTAAGAGAAAGGGGATTCCTCCGTATAAGAATTCTGCCTTTGTTTCATTCACAATCCGTTTTATAAAATGTTGAGCTAGAAACAGTATCCATTTTATAAAATGTTGAGCTAGAAACAGTAGCCTGCCCCTTTCTCAATTACTATTATTCTCTTACTTAGTTTTTACTATTAGCAGAATGTCAGATCAGCTATTTCCTAAAAATATCCCACAAAGCAACTCAAACTAAAAGGCTGGATAATTAAAATAAAGGCAGATAAAAAATAAATTAAAATAAATGTCCAGATTGCTTTCTATGCTGCATGACAAATTGGATTAATCTAACTTTTAAACTGCTTATTGTCATTATACTTAAGTTGATTTAAAAAATAGTACTAGATGGGTTTTTTTGTCTTTTCATTTTTTTATTTTATTAGTTCTAGATAGTTTTTTTTTAATATCCACATGGAACAGCAATTAATTGCTTAGTTTCTTCAAAGCAACTTGCACTTTTTTAGTCTAGCAGTAATAGAGCAACCATTTATTGAGTAGCTGCTACATGCTATATACTTTATATCAATTATTTCTAATTCTTACCCAGGCAAGACAAAATATTAATATACCCATTTTACAGAAAAAGAAACACACTCAGATGTTAAGTGGCCCAGGAGACAACATAATTTCATTTCCTCCAATTTCCTTCAATGTGATGGTTTATAACATGTCAAATACTAGTTGGTTCATCAGGCCACCACACTAGTTGATTTGTTCACTGACTGAACTGGTATAATTTACTGATTTATATTTGGGTAGATACAGCTTGACAGCTGCAAAAAACATGTTAAATGTCAATGAAATAATGGCATATGAATGGGCTCATGTCATTTAAAAATTCTGCTAAGAGGGAGCACCAAAATTAAACCAGTTTTAATAATTAAATTGATAGAGATTTCCTAGAGCAAGGAGCTGTGACTATATTCTTGGAATTTGTTAGAGACTAAAAAATTCTTATCACATTGCTAATGAAATTGTCATCCTCAAGATTAAAGATTTAGGGCCACGGTGGCTCAGCAGGTAAGAGTGCTTGCCTGCCATGCCCGAAGACCCGGGTTCGATTCCCAGTGCCTGCCCATGTTAAAAAAAAAAAAAGAAAGATTAAAGATTTAACACATTTTAGTCTGAAAGAAAGAAAATAGATTGTTAAGGTGCTTACCTTGTTCCAAGACCAGCCCTGAATCTGAAAGGATGACCTCTCTATGAACTTGCTTACTTCAACTTTTTTGTTGTTGTTAATGAGTAGATAGACCAGAGGGTTATACTTTGTTGAAGATGATATTCTGTGTCCTCATTCCTTGAAGTCAAAAGTTTTCACTCAAGTCATGGAACAAGAAGTTCAGTGAACAAGTAGTTCAGAATGGTGTCTCTCTTTAAGCCCTCCCTACTGACTTTTATGGCAATGAAGAAACCAAGGAACACATTTTTCTTGCCATTTTACATGCTAATTTTAGTCTTTGTCTGGCAGCATGCCTGGAGTGTGATGGTTGGTCTCTAGATGGATCTTTAAGTCTTTCTCCTTGCCAATTACCATCACTCAAAGACCCTCATTACCAGTGGGTATCTTAAACTTAGGGTTACACCTCCTTTTTATTCCTCCTCCAGAAGTAGACCTTCTAAAATTGATGCTTCTATTAATGATGCCACTTGGCTGACCATTTGTTTGCCCCTGAAGATGGAGCTGGAAGGACAACAGTTACTGAAAGAAAAGAAAAGGTAAATAGTCAAAAGATAAAGTTTTTATATGCAAAACAGTAACATCTTTGCTTAACATGATATAAAAATGAATGCTCTTCAAGGGAGCCCAACTTTCTAAAAATGAAATACTTTCCACATATCAAATGAAATACTTTCCTTACACAATTTTACACCCGGCATGCCAATTGTAGTGTCTCTAATTTCATGTTTTCTCTTCATCCCCCTCTCTCTAACCAACATCCAACAATTTATACTCCTGCAGTAATTTTCATTTCTGGTTAGTTCTTCAAGTCTTTTTAAGACGTAAGCATAGGAAGAGAAGACTAAGAGGGACTTTAATATGAGTTAACTTATTTAGGTTGAATTTTCTGATAGAATGGTCATATGTATGTAGGGAAAATACTTTATATAGACCAGAGGAAGATAGATGTTTCTATTCCGCTTGGAGGTATCTTGGACTTCCAGCAGTTGGTAGCATTTGTGTTAACTCTGTAATGATAAATAAAACAGTGGTATGCTAAAGGGTTGCTGATTTCAGTAATAGAATGAACAAAACCATAGAAGAAGGGAAGCAAAGGGTACGTTGTTGGCTTGGTCTGTTGTCCAGTGGTTTTCATGTATCCGTGTGGAGGGATCGGTAAGGTAGACTAATTCAAGATGGTAGAAAGTCATGTTGAGCTTTATTTTGTCAGCAAACAGGAAGTACTAAAGGCTTCAAATAGAACCATATCTGATCTAACTCATTTTATTTGCTCAAACTCGCTTTATTCCACTAATCAACACTTTGCTGAGATGACATAATCCATCCCATCGCATTTTGTGTGTGCTGCCTGAGTTGGAATGCAGCTTTACAGCCATAAATAAGTCACATATGTCACTCTTAAACCACAGGACTATCTTAAGTAGATCTGAAAGAAGAGGTGAGATACCTCACCTTCTTCTAGACTTGAAAGGGAGCCAGGCTTAGGTATAAACAACTCTCGGCTAAGTGGCTGGCAGCCAAAGAAGGTCTACAGGAATAGAGAAAGGAGTTGTTTTCCAGAACACCCATTCTGGAACATTCCCATAACAGTTCTCACTACTTTCCTTTCTCTACTCCCTCCTCCCTCTGATTTTCTCCCTAGGAGAATGGAACGGAAGAGAGAAGATATTTGTTTATCCAAAAATGAACTAGACTTTTCTCTCCACTTCTGCACATACAGAGGTTTCATAGGGCATAGCAGCCAACTCAGCTGCACTAAGCTTGATGAACTGCTGTGCTGCTTAGCACACAGTAGGAGTCTGCCACTGAAAGCTCATGCCACATAGTAAGGATTGGCCATGGGAAGTATGAAGCAAGATAACATATCATATATCTAACAACGTGGCATCCTGTGGCATAGAGCCAGAATGGTGGCCGGATTTTCTGGTGCAACTAGCATGAATATTTCCTGTCTATTAAATCCCTTCTACCAATGCCTGATGATTTGATCAGACCATCCAATAGCTCTTACTTGAAATACTGCCACAATTTGATAGTTAACTTTATCAAGAACATTCAATGGGTCAGGCATTTTTTTCCACATTTAACTTTATATTTTGAATTTATTTCAAAATTACAGAAATGTTGGAAGAAGTATGCTGAATTCCTGTGCATCCTTTCCCCAATTCAATAACTTTCTACATCATTTTGCAACACTTGCATTAGCACTTTCTCTTCTCTTTCTCTCTCCTTCTTCCTTTATATATTTGTTTTCCTAAACAATTCAAATTGGTTGTTTATCAGGTTACTTTACTCATTTACATTCCAGTGTGTAATTTCTTAAATAACTATAGTACAGTTATCATTTGAGAAAATTTAACACTGACCTAATACCATTATCTCATCGACCATCCATATTCCGATTTCATCCATTTCTCCAATAATGTCCCCCACAGGAATTTTTTCCAGTACAGACCTCAGTCCAGGACCACTGATCACCTTTGGTTGTCATGTCTCATTTAATGTGAAATGGAGTCTCAGCCTTTGTTCTGAAGAATATAGGCCAGTTATTTTGTAGAATGTTCCTCCATACGAGTTTGTGTGCTGCGTCACCATGATTACACTCAGGTCGTGTGTGCATTTGAGCGAGGAAAGCACAGCAGTCAGGATGGATCCTTCTCATGGCACCCGTTGGAGGCACATTATCTTTATTGGTGATACTCATTTTGATCACTTGGTAAAGATGTTTTCTGTTTTTTCTACTTTATAGTTACAATTTCTCCTTTGGTAATTAATAAGTAAATTATAGTAAGATATTTTGAAATCATGTAAATATCCTGCTCTTCATCAACTTCCTCCCACTGAATTTAGCCATACTTTAATGATTTTTGCCTGAATCTATCTTTTCTATTATGGCTGCAAACAGTTATTTTTAATTCCTTCTATATATATATATATGAAAAGAAGATCTTTATCTTCTTCTTTATCTACTTATCATTATAGACTCGTGGATTCTTATTTTGTTCAATAAATTATAACCCATTAATGTCCTTATTTATTTTGATGGCCAAATTATGCTAGATTTGGTAAGTGGAAACTCTTGCAAACTCTTGCCCCCATCATTTTTTTTTTTAATAGTAGAAAGCGAGGCATTTTTAGTCATTTGATTGACATAATTTACTGGGATCAATGTTGTAGCAAGTGACTTATTTTTTTAAACTTTTTTTTTTTGTATAGTATAACATATATACAAAGCAAAGACATAAAAATGCAATAGTTTTCAAAGCACTCTTCAAAAAGTGGTTATAGGCTGTATCCCAGAGTTTGTCATGGGCTACCATATGATCCTCTCATATTTTTCTTTCTAGCTGCTCCAGAATATAGGAGGCTAGAGGGCTTAAATACTTTTTTATCATCACAATTAACTTTCTTTTCCCTTTTTTTTGTGAACAATAACATATATACAAAAAAGCTATAAATTTCCAAGCACAGCATCACAATTAGTTGTAGAACATATTTCAGACTTTGACGTGGGTTACAATTTCACAATTTTAGGTTTTTACTTATAGCTGCTCTAAAATACCGGAGACTAAAAGAGATGTCACTTTGATTCAGCATTCATATTCATTGTTAAGTCCTATCTTCTATGTATAATTCCACCATCACCTTTGATCTTTCCATACCTCCCATTGGGGTTGTTTGGGCTGTGGCAATTCTAAATTTTTTATATTGGAAGGATCTGTCATTAATATGAAGTAGGTAGATGGAACTATCTGATGTTCTAGGGAGGCTGGGCTAAGTTTCAGGACTTATCTGGACCTGGGACCCATCTGGAGGTTGTAGGTTTCTGGCAAGTTACTCTAGTGCCTGGAACCCTGGTGGAATCTTATAAATTGCCCTAGGTGTTCTTTAGGATTGGCTGGAATGGTCCTGGTTGGGGTTTGGCAGGTTACGACAGGTAGCAAGGTCTACCTGAAGCTTGCGTAAGAGCAACCTCCAGAGTAGCCTCTCGACTCTATTTGAACTCTCTCTGCCACTGACACTTTATTAGTTACATTTCTTTTCCCCCATTTGGTCAGGATGCAATTGTTGATCCCATGGTATGAGGTCTGGATTCATCCCTGGGAGTCTTCTCCGTGTTGCCAGGGAGATGTTCACCCTTGGATGTCATGTCCCACTTAGGGAGAAGGGCAATGATTTCACTTGCAAAGTTGGGCTTAGAGAGACTGAGGCCACATCTGAGCAACAACAGAGGTCCTCCAGAAGTAACTCTTAGGCATGCCTATAGGTAATCCAAACTTCTATGCTACCTACATAAGCTTCACAAGAGTAAGCATCAGGATCGAGGGAATGGCCTATTGATTTGGGTGTCCATCATTTTTTGTTTGAGCATTTTCTTACCTTCTAGCACCACAGAATGTTCCAAGATTAAATTATATCCCTCCTTCCAGTCATGGAATCTGACTGGCGTCATTTTAAGTACTTTATAAAAAAATAATTTTAATCTTCCCAGCAAACCTACAAGATAGGCACTATTATCACTTCAACTATGCAGAAGAAGGAGCTAAGATACAGAGAGGTTAAATAAATACCCCAAAGTCATAGAGTTATTGAATGTGGAAGCCACTAATTTCGCTGCCTCTTGTCTTGCCTCTCCAATTTACTCTCCACAATGTTAGCAGAATGACATATCTCAGATGCAAATAATACTTCATTGCTCATCTGCTTAAAACTTTCCAGAGCTCCTTATCACCTATGTTAATAAGGTCTATGAGGCCTTCTCTGACCTGACCTCCACTTGGCATTTCATGCTTTTATCATACTGAATTCCTCACTAGTATCCTCCCCAGACATCATATAATATATTATATCTGACAAAAATTCTTCTTAACCAATATTTCATGACCCAACTTAGGTATCTTCTCCTTTCTTAAACAACAAATCCTCCACCATACAATAATGCCTTGACACCTAGTATTCACACACTAAATATTGCTTGAAGTGAATTGAATTAAAATGACAAAGAACTATCTCCATTTTCTCCCTTCCCATTTGTTTTAATGATCTGGCCCAAAGTTCATAAAAGGAGTTCATAGCATGAAGCCAGGAAAGAAGAAAGGAGGGGGCTGTCCTCACTTTCAGGGAAAGCACGAAAATGACTCTTTTGATATCTACTCCCATATTCATTTTGGGTCTAGTTATGACCCTGGAAACTTCCACCACTTCATTTGAAATTCTGATATAATCATCTCTCATTTCACCCCACTCCCTACATTTTCCCATTTCTCAAAATTTCTCACTTCCTTTCTCCAAAGTAAATGTCCAACCCTTGTATCACTATCTGTCACACAACCCATGTTGTGTCTTCATTGCCTTCTTTATCCTTAGACCTGACAGTTCATTAATTCAAACACTCCCCAACATGGATTCTTACCTCCCTAAATGCACTTTCCCCACAAACTCTCACACTTGAAAGAATCCAAGTCTCTTGCTTCCTTGCTGAAATTGCTGAGCACTTCTGAACAAAATTACACAATGATATGGATGATTGGCTCCACAAATCTCCCTTGGCAAGTTTCAGCCGTATTTTAACTTGATCCTGATCAGCTTCATCTCCCTTTTCCCTCAACATGATTCTAAGCTTTCACTCCTCTCTTTATATCCATTCCCCACTACCTCCTTTCTCAGAGCACCTCCTACAAGTGACAGAAAATCCAGGCTATCAAGTAGAACCCACAATCTCTTCTGGGCTCCTCACCTCTATTTAATCCAT
Source organism: Tamandua tetradactyla (assembly GCF_023851605.1). Lineage (NCBI taxonomy): Eukaryota > Metazoa > Chordata > Mammalia > Pilosa > Myrmecophagidae > Tamandua > Tamandua tetradactyla. The sequence continues at coordinate 49,975,502 of NC_135340.1, forward strand.
ATGTATACCTGCTTCTACTTTCTTCTTTTCTCAGTGCAGAAATGATTTTTAACTTTTACAAAACCAATCATTTTGTTTTTTATTAAACTAATCTCTACAGCATATAAATAAGCTCAGATCTCTCTTATCTCAAAAAGTAAAGCATCCCCTTGATCTTACATTTCCCTTTATCTACTGCCATATTGTTTTATTTTCTGTGAATAAGATTCTTGCAATTAGCTTATGTGCATTGCCTCCACTTGCTCACTTCCCTTTTGCTCTTCAGTCCACTTCAGCCTGTCATCTGCCCATACCACTCCACTGTAACAGCCATCTCTGAGGTCACCAATGATCTTTTTGTTGCTGAATCCAAGGGACACTTTACAGGTATTATCTTATTTGACTGCTTCCTCCCTCTCTTTCATCCTTTTTTCCCTTCAAAAGATATTTATTAGACATCGAGTTTACTGTGGTGACCTTGTCCTCATGGAATTCATAGTCTAGCAGGGGAAGCAGACATTAAGCAAAAAATTACATGATTAATTATTAATTAAGGTGTGATAATGCACAAATGAAATGTAAATATAATCACGAAAAGAGAAGCTACCCTAATCTTGGAGAAATGGCCAAGAAAAAGTTCCTGTGAAAGTGGCGTTAAACCTGAGATCTGAAAAATGAATTAGCCAAGTTAGAAGTGAAGTGCAGTGGAAGAGAGAAGAGCCTTTCAGAGTGAGGAAATAGAATTGTACAAAAGCCCTAAAGCGGGAAGGAGGTTAGACCATTTGTGCAACATAAGGAAAGGAAATGTGACTGGAGCAAAGAAAACGAGGGATTAAAGATGGGCTGGACGGGTGGGCCACGGTGGCTCAGTAGGCAAGAATGCTTGCCTCCCATGCCAGAGGACCCGGGTTCAATTCCCGGTGCCTGCCCATGTAAAAAAAAAAAAAAAAATGGGCTGGAGATGGAATAACAGTTATGAGATCAAACAAGGCTTCCATTCCTGTTAAGAAGTTTGACCTTTATCCTAAAAATGGTGGATTCCAGTTGAATGATTTAAAATAAGAATATGACAGAATCAGACTGGATTCCAGAGCATCCACCCATCAAGTCCAAGGGGTGATAGTAATGGAAACAGAGGCAAGTATGTAGATTAAAGATGCATTTAGGGAGTATAAACATTAGGACTTGGGAAATGATTCTATGTGGGGGATATCAGAGATTGAGAAATGGAAGTCTCAGGAATAAAATCCAAATTTCTAGCACAAGCAACTGGGTGGATGGTAACATCATTTACCAAGATGTGAATACAGGAGAAGCCGTCTAACTGTGTCACTGTGGGTAAAACTCATGCGTTTGAGGTACTTCCAGACCAGTAGAGATGTCCAGTGGCTAGTGTGTTTTAGTCTAAAGTTCAAAAGCAAGCCTGAGCTAAAGATATAAATTGGGAAACATAAGCAGATGGATGGTAACTAAGACTGAAGGAGAGATGAAATTGACTAGGGAGAGATGGAAGAGTGAAGAGAAGCCTCATCTCTACAGATTTACGCAAACAGATTGTTGAACTACCAGGAGTTCCCTAAATGACCTGGTATTTTCTCCCTTTTGTTTCTTTGCATACACAATTCCTGTTTTGGATTGTCTTTCTCCTTACATCTTTACTAATTCCTCTTTCTTCTTCAAGACTCCCTTGGGTGCCACCACATCTACAAAGCTTTCCCTGATCTTTCCATTGGTTATGTGTTTGCTTCACATTGAATACACGTTGCATCTGTCTGGTGCCAACATTTACCTCTAGCATAGCACTTACCATGCTTCAATGTAATGTTTGCCCCTCCACTAGACTGTGAGCTTCTTGAGGACAACACTCTACTTATTTCTCTTTAGGTCCCAGGGCCTAGCATGTGATTTCTGCTAGGAAAAGTTTCCTATGAGAATCATGCAATAATCAACTATTAGAGCCAGAACAGACTTTGGGTATTTTCTACTCCAACTATTTTACAGGTGAGGAAACTGAGGCTCAGTCACATAAGCCAATCAGTGGCAGAAATACAATTAGAATCCAGTTTTTCTGGCTTCCAGCCCAGTGGACTTCCCACAACCTAATAAACCATTTACCAAATGACTTGCATGTAAATATGTGCTCCATGTAGGCCTTTAAAAAGAAAAAGTAATAAAGGATAAGTATACAGAAACAAAAATATAACCAATGAAGTGACCTAAAGGGTATAGAATAAGTGGGGAATCTATACTAACAAAAGTTGTTGTGTTTCTACATGATTATTAAAAGTTGTTTAAATTTCATGAATTGTTCCCATAACTACTTAGTGGCTGAACCAGCATTTAGATCCAGGCAGTTTGACTCTGAAGCTATATTTGAAACCACTGTGCTCCCTTGCCTTTGATAGTGATATCCTTATACCTTCACCACCTAGCTCTGACTGATACAGTCATCTCTTTAAAAAATAAAAAGAAATAGTTATTTCTCAAAGTCATCTCTAATGGATAGAAAATAAATGAAATGAACTTTCTTTCTCAACCACCTATTTGGATGAAAGAAAAATATTTAAACTGGAAGAAGAGAAATATTTGTTCATTCATGAACTAGACTCTACTACATTTTCTTTTTATTAAAAAAAGAATATATATCATGCCATATCTTCTATTTGTCCATGCTTCTGGGTATTTTTGGTGTCGGCATATCTCAGACTATAAACTCTAGATGGCAATGATCAAGTTAATGTTTTGTGCAGTGTCTGGACAATGGTATGTCTGTTGCATAAAACATAATAAACACTATTTGTAATTATAATAAGATGAGTTCTGGAAGAGGTAAACATGGGTATAAAATTTATCTTCCCTATGGTTATTATTCCACTTATATGAGAAGTCCACTAAATTCACTGAACCATATCAGGCCACATCTGTTTGAAAACCTACCAGTTTTTATGAACATTAAATAAAAATGGTTAGAATTAATGACCATTTATCATATTCATGCAGAAATAATGAAATAGTAACAGCAAAACGGTGGCAATTCTGATAAAGGAAAGAGTTTACACCTGAACAAGTTCAATATTTTATTCTTTTATGTTTTTAAAAATCAAATATTTGCTATTTTTATTCCAGAAATTTCTGCAATTGGAGATCTTCTTTTGTTTCATTGTCATTTTGTTTATTGTCTAAATATTAACCTAAGCATTAGAGACTCAGAAAATATAAGCCAGCCACATTGATATACAAACTTTTCTCACAGAAGTTGGGTATTTGAATCTTAAGAGAAACTGTTTGGATGGACAATTTTGACACAGGAAGGAGAGATGAGCAGCCCTCAAATAGGGTGAGGATGGGGCTGGAGGGGTGAGAAAAAAGTTCTCCTAGCTATAGATTCTACTTGGATTAGATTTTCTAAGTTATTACGGCAGATGGTTAAGGGAGGTGGGAAGAAAACTTTGAGTGATATTTCTGACACGAGATAACAATTTGACAAAAGAGGCCATCATAAATATAAGATCATTTCAGGCACGTTTAGGAGTCCCCTTAATGTAAAAAGTATGGAACACATGTAGGATTCAATGAAAAGAAGAGCCAGATGGAGAAAGTTACCTAAAAGCAAGCTACTAGTGCGCAAGTGAAAGAACTTTTGAATTAGTTTCAGTGTCCTCGGTGAGCGTTTTTGGAGATTTTGAGGTGCCCTTCTCGATTATTGCTATTTACATCTATTTCTAGGTTGGCTGAGTTGAGGTGCAAACAGTAAATACAGAAGGTTAGCACTTCTAATAATACAAAGTTTGTTTCTGTGCCAATACGGAGATCTAGCAGACCTCATTCTTTCCTAATCAATACAGACATCACAGATCAGCCACAAATCTTCATATTGGCAAACAGACCAGTCAATATCTTCTTATTATTTAATAAGAATTTCATTGTCAGTATGCTAGAAAGAAAAACATTAGTGGAAAAGCCTGCATATAATATTATACATATTGCTCCAATATAAAAGGCAGAAAGTGGGAAAACACTATACAGTAAAAAAAATCAACCTTAAGGTAAGAGTTCTGGGATTTTCTCAAAAGCTGTAGCTAATTAGTTCTATGAGTTGAACTGGATATTGCCATCTTTGCATCTCCATTTCCTTGTCAGAAAGATATGAGGGGCCAAGCAATTTGTCCCTACAGCCCACCTTTCGGCTCTAAAATCCACAAGTAAATGCTCTATTTTGAATTTTCATTAGGGTAAGGATTTAACAATCAGCTGAAACAGGATGACTAACCCATAACATGTTCAGGAAAAATATGAAATGACACATTGAAGAGCATTTAAATTGAACAAAACAGATTTGTCTGTGTGCCACTGTTGATATACAAATGTTGAATGTGTTTTACTGTATCTACTGAGTGTGATTGATAGGAAATGCATCAATTTCAAGGTTTGTGAATTTACGTAAATTGTTGTCAGTGGTATCACTTCTTAAAAAAAAATTATATCCTTACAAAGAACAGACAAGTTGAGACAGGATGTACATAAAGCATCAATTTAACACATACACACACACACACACATGCATATATATGTAGTTGGGAGTTTTTCAGAAAATTTGAGGAGTATTTTTTTAATTGCTTATGCTTTTTAGAGTGCTTAGCATTTCTGTTTGAAAGCAACTTGTCTTCTTTTTCAAAATATATGTGCTAAGCTGGCTCTGATGTCAGAATGAACCATTTTCACAGGATTGGATCAGCCTCCCACTCAAAAATCCTTTTACAGAAAAGAAACTGTTGATGGTAGAGTCGTTGCACTCATTATATCTCAGGCTCCTAAGCCCCTTTACCCTCAACACTGTGAAACTCTTAAATGCATAATCAAGAGGAAGAACAGAAGGAAACACACTTTGTCTTTTACTGAATTATTAAATCCTTATTTTGACCCTCTCCCTTTCTACCTTCATGTTTCACTTAAATTTCCTCATGTTGGGACTAAATCATGGGTAAGCTTAGCATATAAAATGGAAAACAAGCAAAGAAAACTTTGCCTCTCGTCTCTCTCGTTGCTGTTTTCTTTTCCACTCTCTCCCTTCTTGTATCTAACTCAGATTGTGTCTTTTTTTTTTTTTTTAACATGGACAGGCACCGGGAATCAAACCCGGGTCCTCGGGCATGGCAGGCAAGCATTCTTACCTGCTGAGCCACTGTGGCCCGCCCAACATTGTGTCTTCTTAACTCTCATTATACCCAAGATACTATTACACTGAATAAAAATATTTTAAATTTAAATAATTTAAGTTGTGACATAAAAATGTCACAAATATTTTACAGTTGTTTGCGCTAAAAAAATTAATGAATTTCAAGTGAGAAAAAACAAGAGTAGACTTTCTTCATAAAACTTCTAGGCATCTGCCCCTACCTTAACAGGTGTTTAAAGTTTTATGATTTTACGATGGAAGCTACCGCAAGTAAGTTCAGGTTTAGCGAGATTAGGGAAAAAAAAAAAAAAAGAATTGATTTGATGGGAGCCTACTCTGGGTCTAATTTAGAAGTATCCCATTTCTGACATGTCAGATTTGGGGAGACTGAACCCTCATTGCCTGCCTCGGCCAGATTGTCTCCCAAGCTTGATACCCTGGGTTCATGACTGCAGTTCTCGGCACAGTTATAAATATTCATATCTCTACTCATAATTTGCAACCCAAATTCATTTGGCTTTTTTCACCCCATCAATCTTATAATTAATAAGGGTAGTACTCTTGTTTCACTTTCTTCCAAAAGAAAAGATAAATGAAATAAAGAGTCATCCTGTAAATTTAAATAGGAGTGCCTCTTGCTGGTTAAAAGCTGATGCTATCATATAATGGTGGAAGGGGAGGATTCAGCTATTTCTCTCTTGGGTGGCGGTGAATGGAGGAAGAGCTAGAAGGAAAGGAAATATCCCCAGAAGTGGCTGCATGATCCTTGATGTGACGAGCTTGGCTATCTACTAAACAATAGTGGCTGCATGATCCTTGATGTGACGAGCTTGGCTATCTACTAAACAATGTATATGAGAACACTGAGATATTATGTCAAAATTGAGTTGTAGAGTATGTATTATGAACTGCACTCCTGCCTAGTGTTTGCATAGCTGGGGACTGAATATAGCCAGTCCAAATCCAGAGAATTAGACTCTGAACAGTTTGCAGGTTCTGCCAGCAAGGTAGAAATTTAGAGATATTTTAGAAAGTTGTCAAAATTTAGTGATTACTGAGTCTTTGAAGTTACTGCTTTTGAACTACCATGATAGCAATGTTGCTAATTCTGATTTTAAAAGTCTAGGTCTTCATGGAAAAATTAAAGGTGGCATACACAACAAGATGTTTTTACAAATAAATAATGATACACAGGGCATGGTATATCATTGCTCCCATTGGACTCTCTGAAGTTATTTATAGTGAAGCAGGAAAATCAAATTGAACACAATTTAGTAATAAAAGTTTGTTATTGAGCTAAGTAGCTTGAACTTGCCAATCACCTGTGACCTTATTGTATTTACACTTCACTTGAACGTTGGAAGAGCCTAAGACCCAAGGATAAGGTTCAAAGTATAATCTGAATTACTCTCACTGTATTATGGTGAGCAATACTATACCTTTTTTAAAAAAAAATATTATTCTGTTTGAGCAGTTTATTTAATCTCTATTAAAATGAAGAGACCTGGACCCATAAATGAGCAGAAAAAGCTGCCGGGTATTTGACTCTACCTTCTTTTTAGGGAACTGACTTTGAAGTTGTAATAGTGTTTGTTATTTTTATGTATTGTTTAGTTTCATCTAAGAGTTCTGGTCACCTGAGTTATCTTGAGACCTATTCTCTATGTGAAAGCATTAGAAAGGTACATCAGGCACTCAATATTTTTTTAATTCTTAAAACTTAAATCTAAGTTTCTTGTTCTACAAAAGCATACTGTGGGGGGGGGCAGTCCTTCTGTAGACATTTCTAAGCACAGTTGGAGAAAAGATACTTTTTACACCTGAATTCCATGTGAATTGTGCATTTTAATCCCTTAAAATAAAACAAAAACACTTTCCTTCTATTTACTGTTACAATGGAAGGGTGAATGAGAGACAAACAAACCTAATTCTGAGTGGCCCTCCTTGTGTGTCCCCAGACCTCACCTAGTCAGTTTCTTCAGGGGTGAAAATGAACTGAGAGCGCCTAGAGACCTGGGCAGGGCCGCAGGATGGGACCCCAAGATGTGTCAGCAAGAAGTTCTGGATTGGAAGTTGTGATTTTCTTACTCCAAGAAGCTTTCTCCTTGGGGGCTCTTGGGGATAACTGGCTTTTCCTCACCCTCCACCAAGCCCTTCTCAACCTTGCTTGGATGAAGGCGATTCTGGAAAACTCGCAGGGGGAGGATGGTCTCTTCTCCTCCTCTCCCACCTACTTTTCAAAAGCAGAAATGGACCCACCTAGAGCTTGTTGGGGTTTTCTGGGATTTTGCTATTCTCCGGTGGCCAAAACCACTCGGGAGTTCCTGTGGATGGGCCGTGGGAGGAGATGACAGAGATCTAGAGGGAGAGAGAGAGAGAGATCTCCCGCTACGGCTACTGCAGAAGCGAACCCTCCATTCCCAGGGCCACCCGACGTGACCCAAGGGCTCTGACGAGCCCCTGCCAGCCGAGGATGCTGGAACGCGCCTGGCCTGGTCTGGGTCGAACAACCTCCCCCGTCGTTTTAAAGGGCGCCCCAGGCTGAGCGCTGTAAGGATCCCGGGCGCGGCTCTCCTGGCCTCCGACTTTCTCGCCTGCGGACTCGGCCGCCTAGCCGCACAGCTCCAAGGTGCCCCCCTTCCCCGCGCTCGGTCTCCTTGTCGTGTGACTTGGGGCCTGAGGACCGCGTTTCTTCCCAATTCTGTTCGCACTAACCCGGGAAGAGCGTGGAGGGAGGAGTGGGTGGGAGGCGGCCGGGATCCAACCCCACGCCGACCCCCTCCAGGGCGGGGCGCCCACAGCTAGGTCCGGAGCCGCGAGGGGCCGCGCTCCCCCGCCCCGCCCCGATTCCCGCGTCAGGGCACCAGTTGAGCTCTTCCTCCTGCAGGGGGACCACCTTGGGGGGGGGGGGGTTGCAAAAGGAATTTGTGTTTGTGTTGATGTCCTCTTTAGAGGCGTGGTTGCAGAGGCAAAGGGCAATGGGCTGGGACGGGGTCAGGGGGGAGGGGAAATAGTAATTGCAGAGCTTCGTAGATGTGTGTGCACGCGTGCCTAGGCCGCCTGTGTGTGTGTGTGCACGCGCGCGTGCGAAACAGGGAAATAAGGAGGAAGGGAGGGAGGGTGATTTACAAGACTAAGAAGCCGGTAGACCAAGTTGGACTGTGGAACTTGACTCAAAGGCGCACCCGACCCAGCTACTCTCCCCTCACCTCGAGGGTCTGGAACTGTCACTTACAGCGCAGGGTTCCATTTAACCCTTTTCTTGCCTCAGTTCCAAGGAGGACTTTCTTTGTTCGGGGGGAAGGGGCTGGCCGGGAGACGGGGGCTGGCGGGGCGGTGAGCGCAGGTTCAGCTGGGGTGCTGAGCCCCGGGCTCCGGGCCCGCCTGTTTGAGGACAGCGCCAAACCCTTCGTCTAGGTGAGAACGCGAGGCTTTCCTTTCCACCGACCTGGCTGGGTCTCTGTAAGAAGGGAAACTATGAAACGTCCATCGTTTTATTATTATTTTTTAAACCACCTTTACCTGCGGTTGTGTTTACCAGACGAGATAGAGAGCTGGGAAGAGTTCGGAAAATTCCTAGTAAAATTTACCAAGAAATGGCAATTTATGTTGGAAGCAAGGGGACTGAAGTGACCCTCATCGGCTTATAGAAATACCCCTCCCGGCATTTTGCCCAGGTGTGTTCACACAGCGTCATTAGTATCTCAAAACATTCCAAGTCTTCTGGATTTTGAAAGGTGAACGAACTGCCACAGCCCCGAGAGCCTACCTTTCTATACGACAGTGTTTCAGATAAACACTTTGGATTTAATGAATCAGCTTGAAATACCCCAAAACACGCAAAATAGAGGAGGGAAGGGGAAATTGACAAATAATCCCTGCGAGAGGTGAGAATAAAGAAGACGGAGAAAAAGGAAAAGCTTGCGGGGTTGGGGGGGGGAGAAATGGAGAGAAGAGAAGAGAGACAGGAAAGGAGATGAGAGGAGGGTAAAGAGGGAGGGAGGGAAAGAGGGAGGGAGGGAGGGAGAAGGAGAGAGGGAGAGAGCCAGCAGGAGAGGTTTGGTGGTTGTTTTTGCACACGGGCAGGACGCGGGCTTTGAAGCCTGCGGCCCCTAACCCGAGTGCATCTCACAGAACAGGTTCGGCCCGTATTTCAGGCCGTCACCCTGCCCGGCGTCCGCCGTCCCTGGGGCCCTAATTCCCTCCTGCTCCCTCGGCACAATGACATTCGAACCTGGGAAAATAATTGCATTAGAGCAGATTACTTATAACCGATAGTTATCCGTCTTTTTCTGTTCGACAGAAGTCTATTAAACTCAGCACAGCCATTACCAGCTGAGCTCTAGAGCGCGGCTTCATTAAGAAAATTAAAATCATACTTTTGAATCAAAGCAAAGCCTGCGCGGGTCTCGGGAGTCCGCGTCAGATCCCGAGGTTTTCCTGAGCGCGATTTCCCGGCGAATCAATCTCTGCTATTTGGATACCGTAGGTCAGGGTGAAAAGATTGAGTGTGATGACAATTACTCCAAGATAGGAATGTGTGAGCCCTAGAAGTGCCATCTTTCTTCCCCGTCCCTCCTCCCCCTGCCGCCCACCTCCCGCCGCCGCCTTTCCTCGCGTGCATCTTTTCCCCGGCGCTTGCCACCACACCTGTCCGGGCGTGGCCCAGATTTGGGGAGAAGGATGGCGGGGGGGCGGGAGGGGCTTAAGCGGGAGGGGAAATAGAGCAGGAGGTGGTTGGGTGCCGGCCCCGGGAAGCGGGTACCGTGAACTTTCCCAGCTGACGTGTGCTGCAGGAGGGCCGCACCAAGCGCACGTGTTTCTCTCTCTCTCTCTCTCACACACACATACACACGCACACATTCACGCTTTCACACGAGGGTGGGGGAGACCGTCCCTTGCATGGCATTCCACACTCACACGGGACCAAAGCCGGTGGCCCAAGAGCTTCTCGTCCCGGACTGGGCAGGCCATTGAGCGCGCCCCGGGACCGGGATGCTGCGACCCTCTGGCTAGGTCTCTGGCCTCTGGGGACCCTATTTGTGTTTACTCATTAGTTTGGTAAGAATCCCAGTAGCTCCGGGTACCCCCTTGGAGACCCCGGGCGGGGGGCACCGCAGCTTCTCGCCTCTCCCGTGCCCCAGCTTGGGGCCGAGGGCACAGATGGGAAGCGCGTGCCGGGGAGAAGGGTGAGGAAGGGTGACCCCCCCTAAGTCACCTCACCCAAGGCTCGGGGTAACGTCTCCTATTGCTCTAGCGGAGGCGGGATCTCCTATTCCACTTTAAACTGGAATCCTCACGCGGCAGGAAAGTGTCTTCTTAGGATGGGAAAGCGTTTGCATTGATTTTTCTGTGGCATCTAGAAATGTGCAGGGTTTGAAGAGTAATTTTTAGCACGGTTTATTTTTTTGTTGTTGTTAGCCACCCGTCCTTGTTTCAGCATTTTGCTTTTTAAAATGTTAATTATTGTGTCTTTCTCTGATAGGTCCGCCCAACCAAGGGCTCTAAGGGAAGAAACAACGGCTTTTGAATATTTTCAGAGGCGTCCTTTCTTAGGTCTCAAAGAACAGAGGGGCTCTGCTTCCATTTTTGTCAAAATGCCCAGTAATGGCATTCTCACCCCTCTCTTTCGGGTCTAATGAGGGCTTTGGAGGGGTTTTTTTTAGGAGAAAATAGCACCCCTCCTCCCTATCAGCACTCAAATACAGGATTAGGTGGAGACACTTGAAAGAGTATAACATTGTTGTTCCTTAACAATTGCCTAATTCTCTTTCCCACTATTTCTGTTTGATACAAAAGCCTACAAACCCCAAGCAACAAAAGTCAGAGAATAGATGTGGATAAGTGAACATCTTTTACATCTCCACAGCTTTCAATCACTAAATTGGTGGATATTCAAAAATTTTTTTAGGGGAAATAACAAAAACAAATGCACCTAAATATTACTATTTTCTTCGCAAGACATGTGAACGCATCATTCGATTTCTTTTTCCTTTGTAGCAAAAGATGAGATGAGAAACAAACAGTAGCTTTTTAATAGTGGCAATTCCAAGGTTTGTTGAGACGGGTTTCTTTGCTTTTGTTTTCCCTTCTTTGCCCTTAAAGCAAAACAAAAACAAACATATAAAAGGAAGACATGCCATTCCTAGTGGAGAGTTTATTTTGTTGCCACAATAAGGGGGGGGGGGGGGGGAGGGAGCTTCAGTTAACAGCTATTTGAGATGATAATGCTTAGTGATCCCATTCTTTTAATCATAATCTTCAAGTGGTTTAAGATTAATGGCAGGAGGTGTTTTCAGTCTCTTCCTAAAGACCTTCTCATTCGTTTCCTTAGAACGCTGACCAGACTGTCGATGTCTCCAAATTTCATTAAGTTGAAATGAGGCAAATACAATAAGAGTCTCATATTTTCTTCAATTGTGTGTGTACCTTTCCAGAAATATTTTCCTCTGGCTATCAACTGTCGGTGGGGACACTTGTCTTCCTTGCCTTTGTATATTCGAGTGGCCCCGTAAAGTCTGCAGATAACTTCTCTCCCACTCCTGAGTTTAATGGGGGACCTTTCAAAAAATCAAAAACCCAGTGGAAGCGGCAGCTTCTGCTTCCCCAGACCAGGGTTTATATTCAAAGCAAGTCTGAATGCACTGACCTTCAGAGCAGACAAACAAACAAACAACAACAGCTTGAAGTATAAATATGCAACTTTACCTCGGTCACCATAGCCCCAGCGACTCTTCAAACCCAACCCGACCAAGGCGTCGCTCGGGGCCGCGAAAACCGGGGCTGCGCCCGCCTCTGGCCGGCCTCAGGAGTCCCGGGGCCCCGGCCCGGAGCGCTCCCACACAGTGGGTCTCGGAAAAGGGGCGACGGAGGGTTCTGAGGGAAGAGAAGGGATTTTTTTTTTTTTTTAAACCAGAGAATCCTGATACCCGGGTAAGAAATGAAAGTCAAGAAACCCACCTTTCCCGGGCCGCCCTCCCCGCCCGGGGTTGCTTCCCCGGTGCCTCAGTTCTCAGAACTGTTCTCACAAGATCCTGCCGGCCGGGGCTTTCAAAAGCAAAGGCAAAACCTCCCCGCCAACTAAACTCGTTCGGCATTGCGCACCTACACTGTTTTTGTGGGGTCTAGGGATGGTCAGAAGACTTTTTTTTTTTTTTTTTTGCGGAGCCCGGGGCTGCCTCCCTAGCGCCGGCGGCCCGGGCGGGAGGCGGGGGCGGCGCGGTACCTGCGCGCCCGGGCGGGGGCGGGGGAGGGGCGCGGGGGGGGGGGCACAAAGCCGGCCGCGGGGCCCTGCCGAGCCCGGACCACGCCGCGGCGCGCCCGGACGGCTGGAAACTACCCCGGACACCCTCAGACAGGGCCAGTCCCACCCCTGGCATTTGACGTGAAGCACCGTAGTAAGATCAAGTGTCAGAGACATGGAGGTTTATTTTTGTGCACTTCAACCACCCTTTCCGTTTCAAGCAAAATTGGGAAACACGGGCTGAAAAGGACAGGTACACGAATGGAAAAGGCCGGTGTGTGTGTGTGTGTGTGTGTGTGTGTGTGTGTGTGTGAGTGTGTGCATGCGTGCGCGTGGGGCGGGGTACGACAACAACTTTTAAAGGCGATCTCTATTTTGGAAAAAAAGAAAGAGAGAGAGAGAGGAAGAAAACGGGCAGGGGCCGATATTTCTTTGCGGAGCAGGAAAAAAGTCATTTGTGACAAGGAACTGTCTGAATTCCGAAAGCGATTCCTGGGGGCTTTTCTAAAACGGAGCGAGTTCCCCGGGAGATCAACTTCGCGAGGATGCCAAATATTGTTTTGTGTTGGCCACTTTCCGCACCAGATATCCATGTTAAAGAACTTCTACAGCATTTATTAAAAAACATTTCCTTGGATTCAAAAGGCACAGTACGGCAGGAACACACACACACACACACACACACACACACACACACACACACACCCCAAACAAACAAATAAACAACAGCAAAACCCAGAAAGTAAAGAGATTTAGAAAAAGAAAACGAGTCCGTTTCCTAAGCATTTGATAGTTTAGTCCCTGGAGGCCAAATGAAGGTGGGGGTTCCTTAATTTTATTTTACTTTTCATCATTTAAACTGGCAGTTTATTCCCCTGCCGCAGGGGTTTTACTGCAGAACAGAAATGGGGGGCGGTGGAAGGGATCCGTGAGGTGGGGGCGGGGGTGGGCGGGGGTGGCGAGAGGCGCAGAAAACCACCATCCGCTTGGCGGGGGGCTGACCCTCAGCGGTCTGCTCGGCTGGCCAGCAGGGGGCGCTCTAATGTTATCTCTGGATGAAATAGCCGCGGCTAACGCAGCTGCAGAAGGAAGGGGAGGAGAAATTGTAAGCTCCTAAACCCTCAACAGCTCTTCCACTTGGGTTATTCACCCTCGGTTCGACACGTATCTACGTCTCACTTTACTCCCCACCCGATTTGTGCACTCCCTTCCCCATCAACCGCTTTCTTTTCATCTGCATCTACGCAGCACATGTATAATCTCTCTCCCTAACCTTGAGATAGACATTAATGCAACTTATCAAATACGACGATGAATAGTCAACATTTTTTTCGCCTGTTAGTTCCGCTGATCCAAGCAGGATTTATTTGCAGATCTCATCCCAGAATCATGATGCGTGATTTTTTTTTCTTTAAATAAAATTGGTCAAATGTTGACAACCTTTAGGCCAATCTAACACTCAAGATTAGTGATGGGAAACTAATGAGAAAATATCAGATCGCTGGGCCTGAGGGCTGCCAATTAAATCTTCTCTGATTGAAAAATAAAAGCGGACTTGGGGTGTGAGCCCAGCTCAACTTCAACTATTAATTTAGCATGTTGCAGGGGTCCCTGCCTCCTCTCTTCTAAACGGCTTCCCGTAATAGAGCTTCTCCCTCTGTCATCCCTCAACCTAAGAGCCAAATGTTATTTCTCGGAATATTTCAAGAGGTCAAAATCAGGATGATCATTTCTTACACGGTAAATATTAGGCCTTTAAGCAATATGATTTAACTAATTAGAAAATTTACATCATTAAGACTCTGGGAGAGAAAAAAAGAGAAACAAATCTGCCAGTCATTTTAAAGGAGACAGGCACTATTGAAGTGTGAAGAAATCGGCTCTAATTCAAAAAGGCAATCGGGCAGAAAAAGCCCTCAACAGTACCCTGCTAGTTATTAATCAGAAAGGGCCCTCTCTCTCTCCTCCCCATACCCCCCTCCCCTTTAGCACTGAGTTTAAGTTCGTTTTCTTGCCAGTGGCCCTGGTCATATTTATATTGAGGTTTTGTCTGCTAAAGGATTAAAATTTGAAAATGTTTCAATATGAAGCAAACAGAATCAGCACATGGAAAAATAGTCACAGAATCATCTTTCTTCCAGACAAGAAAACCTGTTGTGATAAACAATTCTCACCTCCTCCTCCTCCTCCTCCTCCTCCTTCTTCTTCTTCTTTTTAATTCTTTAGTCTTTCTTCCCATTAAGTTCCTATTTTGAAACCTGCTTGGTGAGAACTAGATAAAGACTTTGTGTTCTGCTCCCCTCCCCCTCCTTTCTTGCACCCCCTCCCTCCTCCAAAGGGAGAAACTTAGTCTGAAAGCAGAAAAGTACAAATACACTAACAAAGCCCCACTCACTTGATAAAAAGGCCATGGTCTAGGCTTACATGTCAGGAATCTAAGGGAAGGGGGATCAAGCCGGAGGGTCCACAGACAAAAGATGATGAACTAGAAATTTTCCCCACCTATGTATACTATTCAATACAGTGTGTGATTAGAGAGACAAAGGGAGGTAGGTGGGTGAGAACTATTTTAAAGTGCATTGAGGTGTTGTATGGCTTTTTCTCTATTCCCCCCTTTTCTATTCAGCTTAAAACAGCAGCTTCATTATATCTAGGTGCCCCTTCCCGTCACACCCTTACTTAAGCACTTGGTACACCACACACATAGCCCTTTTCCAGCAAATTAACTGAACAGGGAAGCACAAAAAAGAACTTTGTGAGTAGTTCCATTTTGGAAATGCAGGCCTTTCCTGGCATCTTTAAGGACTTGTTCCTAAACAGACGTTGGGTTCAAAAAATTTAATAGCAAGCCTTAAGAGATTGGATTTCTCTTCATTATCATTTCTTTGAAAATTACAAAGAGGTCCCAAAGGTTCGTTTTTCCCGCCTCCCCTTATCCTTCTCTTGTTAGGTTCCACTGTAGCCTCATTTTCTTATCCTCCTCTCTACCTTACTTTCTCAAAGTTTCACTACCTTGCTTCCCACCAAGTCCCTGGGCCTGGAATTCTCAAGTCTTTGGGCTTCTGCAGACCTCCTGTGAAACGTGCGTTCAATGCCGAGCTCCATCTGACCAGATTTCGACTTTGCAGAGGAGAGAGAGCAGTAGCAGACCTGGGCTATTAACACACCACAGTTAATTCTCTGCAGGCACTTTTACTGGGTGGGACGTGTGGAAGGAGAAAACATCTGTACAAAGTGGCGGCTCAGGAGGGTAGGGAATGATTTCTGACATAGAGGCCAGAACACACATAAAACATGGCAGAATTTTTGAAAGAGCCTAAAAGTTTAGAGTTAAAATTTGATGGAATAATGAAAAGAAAGATTAAAAAGGAGGGCATTGGTAAGAGTCTAGAAGGCTCCCCCCAATGCAGCTCCTTTTCTGACAGAGCACATGGGAGTCTTCCCTTAGAGAAAGATTAGAGGAAAATGGGCATTTCTGTCACTTTCAGGAGGTGGGATGGAGAGAGAGATGAAAATAGACAAGACAATGGCCTTTGGCTCTGGAGGGCCCCGTTGGGGGGCCACCCACCCTTTGCCCGGTCCCTCTTGGAATCCTCCTTACCTTGGCTGCCTCGATTTGATCTGAAACCACGGGTCGGTCCTGGGCTAGGTTCTTTGAGAGGAAAGACCAGGAGAATCAACCGGTCTCCTCCTGCATCTACTCCGAAGCCAAGAAACATTGCAACAAAATTTACAGCGCCTTTAACAACTCACAAGTAAAGCATTAAAATTCTCTTTAATTGAGAAAATATTGATTTTTAAGTCTAGAAAAAGCTAAATCGTAATTTAACTGCAAACTTTCAGCCGAGAAAATAGCGTATGATGTCGCCGTGTTATGGATTCACCCTTTACACTCATGCAATGTCTCCTTTTTAATTGCGCTACTTTATGAAGTGATAAAGACAAAAGAAAACCCGACTTAGACAAATGCTCTTTAAAAAGAGGACCTAGAGTAGTTTCCTTTTCCAGTTATTTATAAAAAGATTTCTATCCTTACTGAAGCAGGCAAAAAAAAAAAAAAAAAAAATGCCCAAAGGGGAGGGAAAAAAATAAAAAAGAAGGAAAACCACAGACCAGTCTAAAAGCAACTCACATTAGCAAATCCGTTGATATTCTTTACCAAAGGAGGAACGAAGCCAACACTTTTAGAGAAAATGCATTCACGGGCAAAATCGCATCCTCCTTCAAACGAAACAAACCTGGTTCTATTTTCCTACTTTACTCCCCCGTCCTTTTTTGGGGTGGGGTGGGGGCGCAGATTCCATGGGTGGATAAGGAAGGGAAAGAAAAATCAGGCTTTCTATGTTATTTCTGTATCGGTTTTTGGTATTATAGAGGAGTAAAGAAGTTTTTGTGTGGTGGTTTTTCATTGATCAGTCACTCTGAGCTAATGTAATTATCCTCATCAATAGGAGGCTGCAGAGAGAATCATTATGTGGGTGACATTGATAAATGATCGCCCAGGAACGGCCCTCTTGCGGGCAACCCCCACATCTGACCCTCCCCCCCACACAATGTAGTCATAGAAACACCTAGAGAACCTCGAGCACCGCCGCGGAAGGGGCTTCAGAGGGAAGAAAAGCCTCGGGCAGCCGAGATGGGGGTGGGGGCAGACGGGGGCGGCCAGTCCCAGACCCAGACCAGCTCGAACAACAAAAAACAGGCAACGGGGGGCGGGAGGTGGGGGGTGACGGCGGGAGGGAGAGTCCCCCACAGTTGCTCACAACCAAGTGAAAATCCGCCCTCCAGACGCACCCATTCCTCCACACCCTTTCCCACGTGCGACCTCACTACCAACAACTGATGTTTGCGAGACACACATTCAAATAGGTTTCTCCGAAGGAGTTCAAGAATTAGGTTGCCAAAACCGGTAGGTATCTAATTCTCATGGGGCTCCCCCGTTCAAAACCCCCCAAACAAACCACAAACCAACCAACCAAACCCATCTGAAACAAAACAAAGGCAGCAGTTGGTGACACTCCCCCCCTCCCCGCCCTCGGGGCTTCGCCCCCAGTTATTTACTGGACGACCCCTTCTATTCTCACCGCCTAACCTGGTGCCTCTGATTATGAGATAATGGATTTTGCGATTGTTCCTGTCAGGGGAAAATAAAAATCCCCACTGCACCCCACGTTTCCATCTTTCGACTGTTTTATTTAAGCCAATGGGAAAGCATTGCGAGCAGTAATTGATTCATAATGATCCATAAATCGATGTCGGAAAGCGGGGGTGGGGGTGGAGGTGTATGAAGAGGAAGGGAAGGGGGGGTTGCTGTTTATTTATTTTATTTCTAAAGCTTCAACTAAAGTAGCTTTGACACTGTTGGGGCTGGAGGGGAGGAGCTGTTGGGCTCTGCCGGATCATCCATCATCGCTGTCACCCAGAGTCTGCCCCGAGGAGCCGTAGACGCAGTCTCCCTTCTGTCTCTACAGCGAAACTATTAATATTAAAGCCTCCCTTCAAACGCTGCCCGGATGGTCTCCATTCTCATCACACTCTGACCGGCCTCCCCCATCAGCCCCGCATTCTCCCTGCGCAGCAGCTTCCCGCCGGCCGGGGCCCAGGCGGAGCGAGCCGGCTGACCGCGCCCGGCGCCCTCCGTCGCTGACCGCAACTGTTCCGCGCCCAGCCCCGCGCCCCCGGCGGTCGGAAGCTCGTCTGTGTAACTCTAACACACGCGCGCAAAGGGAAGGCCCGGCCAGGGCGGGGGGAGCCCTCGCGCCGCGGGCACCGAGCGGCGGCCTGCACCCCGGACCCCGCACGCACGTCGGCCGCGGCCCTGCCGGGTGGGCGGGGGCGGCGGCGGCTGCGTCGCGAGGGCCGCTCGGCGCATCCCGGCCCCCGCAGCCGGTCCTGCTAACGCCGTGCTCCGGGCTCCTGATCACGCCGCTGGCCTGCACGACTAACAGGGAACTGGTGGACGCTCCCTGTCCAGCTCCTTTGAAGGCAGGTCCCTCCTCTGACAGCTGCTGGCGATATTAGCCACATTTCCCCTCCCGAGTCTGCTCCGGGTTAACAGGCCCGCGGGGGCGGGAGGGGGCGAGCAGGCGAGGAGAATCCTGAGCGACTCCCATCGGAAAATATAAGTTGGATGAGCTGGCAGGGTGAGGGCGCTGACCTGGAGGGTGAGAGGGAGGAGAAGGAATGGATAGGAGACACAGAGAGACTTTCCTGGTCTTTTCTGTCTTTTTTCCCTTTAAAACGTGGGTTTCTTGCTCCATTCCCAACCCTTAACAGATGGCGACTGCAGTTCTCTCAGAATTTCTTAAAGAAAGGGAAACCTTTGGAATTTACTTCTGCGTTTGCTTTTCCATATAAATAAAGTGTTTTTATATTACTCTTGTTTTGGAGAACATAAGCAATTTTATTCAGACTGCAGTATTTCCTTTAACACTATATGGTTGTCAAAACACCATTCCCAGTTTCTTTGCTTTTGACAGCTGAGTCTTTCTTAAATATACCCAAATCGGAACTCTTTATACTAAATAGTAAACCCTAGATAAGAGCAAGTGCCTTGCGAGGTGGTATATAAAAAAGCCTTATAAAATTGGACAACTCTATCACCTCTCAGTCTTAGCAGGGAGGAGGAGGGGCCAAAGAAATACAAACACATATTATTACAATTATTCTTCACCTCCAAATATTTGAGGGGATTAAGGTTAACATGATAGGAAGTGGGTTTGGTGAAGAAACTAAGTCTGAGATGATTTTGCTCATTAAAACCCAGGGAAGAGAGCGCTGGGCTCTAAATTTCAATGAAATAGCTTAATACTTTCTAAAAACACTTCCTTCACATGAACCACTTACCAAGTAAACCCTCAGTATTTACTTTACTGAGAGGAAAAGAAGAAAAACTTTGCCAAAACTGCTTTTCTTTTTCAGCTGATGTGAGAGTGAATTTATAAATGGGGAAACTTGTCAGAGTTGACCTAAAAGCATTTAAAGTAAAAATATACAAATACTAAAATTTTCGAGTCCCCATGTGATATGGGATAGCAAAATGAGGGAAAGGCTCCCTCTCTTTCCAACTAACACAGAATTTCTGCATTAGCAGTAAATTTGTACCAAAGTGTTATTTCTATGTTTAAACAGCACTATATTAATTAAATTAATAAATGTATTTATAAAAATGCTACTTAACTAAATATAATACAAAACATTAGAAATTTGTTTCCTTGCTCTTTTATGTAGAATTTCCATTAACGCTGTCTGAAATGGAAAAATGGAAAAACACCAAATAAGATACAATTATGGTTTCCTTCCAAGTCGAAGGGTGCAGAGATAATGAACTATTTTCCAATCCAAATGACATCACATATGTAATTAAAAGGCATGATATTATCCCCTCTAAACCTAGGAATCCAAATGTAGGAGCTCCAAAATTCCAAGATAGCATATTGATTTGAAAAATTGAGGGATGGATGCAAATTCCTTATGATTAAAACAACAACTTTTGCACACTTTAGCAGGCATCTTTTGTGCAGTATCAGCAGGTTGATGGCCTAGACTTCCAGGAATGTTGCATAAAATTTTGGAAATGGCATTATATTGTTTATTTTGTTGTTGTTGTTTTTTAGAAAACATTTAAGTTTAGTCACCAAATGTTCACATGGAGGGAAGTGCCTGAAATAAAAAGACTAGAATCTATATTAAATATTAATGATTAAGTAATCTTTTAAACTTAGAATTTCAAACTCCATAGAAGTTGTTTACTCATCTATGAACATCTATATGCAAATTTTAATTTACATATTCAGCAATATTTTAGCAAAACAGAGGACAAACACCGGCAGATGAATTATCTTTAAGCACAGACATTATTTCTTATGATGTAAAATTAACCCTGAAAACTCTTTATTCTGGCAGAGATTGAACATGAGAATCTTTATCTGACAACTCTGTTTTTTTTTTTTTAACATCATACATCTAAAAAGGAGGTTAGGCATGCTGAAAGTGATCTTTCAACCTGGCATATCACACACACAATTTCTTACTTTCAAAAGTTTCTGCTGGTAGAACCTTTAGGTCAAAAATACATAGAAAAGCTACAGATGATTACCTTAAAAATTGTTAGTAAGTTAAATTTCTGGGGAAAAAAATCATCTAGTTTAATACTGTATATAGTTTGCATTGTGCAACCTTGCCTTAAAACCATTAAAAACACAAAAGCCTAACAAAAAATCAAAAATGAAATATTTATTACCGCATTTTGTGACTTAACACCTTTTTTTTAACATAACTGTCACAGTCCTCATACAAGTATTTTAATGTAAATTTGACAAAGCTTAAAGGTAACAGCATTTTCTTCTAGTGAGGAACACGTGCTGAGAAAAGAAGAATTCATGGACATACAATACCAATTCCACAGCAGATCTGATACTAGCAAAAACATTCTTTTTTTTTTCAATTGAGGTAAACACATAGAATATCTAACATGAAACAATTAATAGACCGAACTCTGTACGAAGTTTGTTACAGTATTCTCTTGCTCCTTTTTATCCCCCAAGCTTTGAGTTTCTGATAAAATCCTAGTTTTGGTGCCATGACCATTAATAACTTTTCTGTGTTGAGGAAAGCTGCCCAACTTTAGATCGTTTTGTCCACAGCCAAGGCTCAGAACTCCTGGAAGAAGCTCCTGCTCTGTCTTTAAATCTTCGCTGGCAAGCTCTTTGAAGAAGAGTCCCCCAAAATAATAATAATAATTGGCTTATGAAGCACAAACTATAAAGATCTGTTTGAAACTAAAGGACATATTTATGGAGGGACAAAGGCTGGGCATGAAAACACATTCTTGAAGCTGGAGTCCAACTGATGAGGTTCGGCCAAGCGATCATCCTGGTCTCCAGCGTGGTTCTTTGCTCATTGGCCCAACAGGTTTAAAATATACCACAGTCTCTCCTGGATAGTGAATTCACTGATGAACCAAAACAGTCATTCTTTTGGGAACAACACACATAGTGTGGAAAACAAGGATATATTTTTTTTCTCTTCTAAAACTATTTGAGGCAACATAACGGAGTGATCAACAGAAATGTACAAGTTTAACTTAGTTCCTATGTTTATACTACAGTAGTTATAACTCTCGGAGTCTTTTTTTCCAGAGGATCTTTACATGGACAGAATTGTCTCAGTGAGCCCATGATTTCACATTTGTGTTCTTGTCGAATTGGTCCTCTGTTGCTTGATGAAAAATGACAAAAGTAAAAAATAATCACAGCTGTCTGGAATTTCATATTAAGTGTCAACATCTGGTCAAAGTTCAGAAAGTCTTAAAATAGTTTTTGCGTGTGTTTCCTTTTCCCTTGAGTTCCCTTCTACTATTGGGCATGAATGTCCATAACCTGTCCACCGACACTGGGATCTACAGAATTTAACATTGTGGGGCTCTGTGCTGACATAGTCATTCCAGGGTGGGGAGGGGGTCCTCCAGGCATCATCATGGCTGGGTGGTGGGGATGGCTTGGCAAATATGAATGCATTGGGGGTCCGTGTCTTAATTGAGTAGGAAGTGGGGTCATCTGGGGAGGAGTGTAACTTGGCTGTGCCATACTCATTCCCATAGGACCACCCTGAGGAATGTAGTCCCCTGGCATGCTCTGCAAACCTGAAAACAGAGAGGGAAAAAGAAAGCAGGTCAAATTCCTAAACATTTTTATACTTTACCCATCAAAGATGAAAAGGAGAAAAAAAAAAAAACAACAGACACTGCAAATCTTATATCTAAATTTAGCTGCAGATTCTTGCCAATGTTTGCAGACATTCAAATTGTAGTTTGCATTTAATTTCATCGCACAGCAGT